>NW_026057577.1:11891458-12014464 GCF_023721935.1 Panthera uncia | reverse complement strand
TATATATATATATATATATATATATATATATATATATGGTATATATATACAATGGAGTTTTCCTCCTCAATCAAAAAGAATGAAATCTTGCCATTTGCAACTACGTGGATGGAACTAGAGGGTATTATGCTAAGCGAAATTAGTCAGAGAAAGACAAAAATCATATGACTTCACTCATATGAGGACTTTAAGACACAGAACAGATGAACATAAGGGAAGGGAAACAAAAATAATATAAAAACAGGGAGGGGGACAAAACAGAAGAGACTCATAAATATGGAGAACTGAGGGTTATGGGAGGGGTTGTGGGAGGGGGGATGGGCTAAATGGGTAAGGGGCACTAAGGAATCTACTCCTGAAATCATTGTTGCACTATATGCTAACTAATTTGGATGTAAAATTTAAAAAATAAAAAATAAAACAATAAAAAAAACCTTCTTAGGTCCATAAAATTATGTTATTCCTCTTCAACACATCAACAGTAACCACTCAGAATTCTGTAGACCTGACTTTATTAAAAATTCTTTGGGGTGAAAGCATCAGTACAACTATTTTCTTGAACAAAGACCCACAGTTTGACATCTTTCTCTTCCCTGCAAATTCACTTCAGGGCACAAACTGTAGAGAGAGATACTTTTAAATTTTTCTGCTAAATGAAAATTTGATTACGCATCTAAGCACCGTTTCTGCTTTGTCAAAGATCTACTTATTAGATTATATGCCGTGTTTCTACTGGGCACTCTTCCTAAATAATTTCATTGAGTATTTAGAACAACACTGCAAGGTAGTTAGTGTGAATTAGCAAATGGATTCAGAAACGTTAAATAATATACTCAAGGCAACACAGCTAGGCGGTAAGGATTCATGCCAGGAGAACCTGATCCCAAATTTTACCCCAAGTATCTTCCAAGGAATGAAATCATTAACAAAATAATTTAAATTTCTAACATATATTAAAATATATAGCGGTGTCTGGGTGGCTCAGTCAGTTGAGCGTACAGCTCCCGGTTTAGGCTTAGGTCATAATCTCTCAGGTTGTGAGATTGAGCCCCACGTGGGGCTCTGTGCTGGCAGCATGGAGCCTGCTTGGGATGGGATTCTCTCTCTCTCTCTCTCTCTCTCTCTCTCTCCTTCCTTCTGCTCCCCCCCCCCACTCGTGCTGTCTCTGTCTCTCTCAACATAAACTTAAAAAATGTTTTTAAATATATAAAGTAGGGTTGAGAAACAGAAGTACTCTACTGAATAATATGGCATTTAAAAAAATTTTTTTTAATGTTTATTTATTTTTGAGAGAGAGACAGAGCATGAGTGGGGGAGGAGCAGAGAGACAGGGAGACACAGAATCCGAAGCAGGCTCCAGGCTCTGACCTGTCAGCACAGAGCCCAATGCGGGGCTCAAACCCACGAACCGTGAGATCATGACCGAAGCCGAAGTCGGACGCTTAACCAACTGACCCACCCAGGCACCCCTAATATGGCATTTTAGTGTTAATATAAAAAGCAACAGAAACCTTTTCATGTCTTTCAGAGAGAAGTAAAGTTCTTTGAGATGTATATATTGTCTTCCAAGGGCTCTGATTCACTCTTAATGTGCAGAGTGAACAATTCTGTAATCACATACTTTATATAATCTCTGTCTTCCTTACCAAAAGGTAAGCTCCAGAGGGCAGGGTTGTGTCTGTCATATGTCCTATTGTTTTGTCCAGTACAGTCCTGACACAGTAATTCAGTGAGTTAGCGACAAAGGTGAAAATTCAGTGGATATTTGTTGAATAAAAACAAAATGAGTGGGTTCTTAAAGAGTGCACTTGCCGGCACCTGGGTGGCTGAGTCAGTTAAGAGTCTGACTCTTGGTTTCAGCTCAGGTCATGATCTCACGATTTGTGAGTTCAAGCCCCACACCAGGCTCTGCACTGACACTATGGGGCCTGCTTGGGATTCTTTCTCTCTCTCTCTCTCTCTCTCTCTCTGTCCCTTCCCTGCTCATGCACGCTCTCACTCAAAAATACAAATTAAAAAAAAAAAAAAGAGTAAACCTAATTCTCTTCTTTTCTGCTTCGAACCATTCCCTAACACCCCACAGATATATAAATACTGCCCTACCCACTTAGTCTAGTAAATTCCAACCTAATTGAAGATTCCTTTTCTAAAGAAAAGTAAACTGACAGTATTGACAGATATTGACAGTAAACTGACAATATCCCACTTTGAACCTGCACATTGCTTTCTCTATCCAATTCACTTATTCTGAGCTGATGATGTTTCTACCTCTCAGTTTACGTCAAAGAAATGTATTTCCCTGAATGCTTGCAACCGGCCCCCAATCGAATCAACTGTCAAGATGGCCTATAAAACCGATACATGGGAAGCCAAAGTAGAAACCATTATGGAGTTGCAACTCGCAAAGAACCGTGTGCCATGGAAACAAATAAAAAGAAAGGGAAAGTGAGAAATGGAGTAAGTGAGATAAGGAGTCCACCTGTCTCTTTGGTTTAAGAATAAAAGGCAACCAGACATTAGGACAGGAAAGGACATGGAAGGTGGTTAGAAAAAATAGAGCTAAAGTAGGCATTCTTGAATAGAAAGGAGGCTGGCTTGCAGAATTAGGTGAAGAGCAAAAGAGGATCTTGATGTTGGGAAGAATCACGAGGGGCCCAAGTGCTCCATGGGAGAGAATTCGTGGGCAGAATCTGAACGATCTCTGTGGCGATTACACACAGGAACAATGGGAAGAAAAGGAGGACAAGAATCGAGGCTTCTATTATTTTGTCACCTTTAATACGTAGATTCTGTTGTTCATCCTCCTTTGGGGACTCAACTTCTCCCTGGCTATGCCTTGTCTTTTCTGTGTCTACAGATTCTCGCTATCTCATTCTGTAGGGACACAGGTGTCTGGGTGAACTATATATGTAGGTCGCTGCAAAGGATGGTCAGCAGGACCAACCTCCTGGATTAGAGGTGAGGACGAGAGGGTGGCAGGCCCTCACTGATCTGCCCGATCCTGGAATGGAGAACCACCGCAGGCCTTCTCCAGGATAGAAAACAAGGTAGATACACTGGGGAAGGAGGCAAGGTTGGAAGAAATACTGGAAATTACAAATTATTGTTTTTAATGTTTATTTTTGAGAGAGAGAGAAAGAGAGAGCATGAGCAGGGGAGGGTCAGAGAGAAAGGGGGACAAAGAATTCGAGTCAGGTTCCAGGCTCCGAGCTGTCAGCACAGAACCCAACGCGGGACTCGAACTCACACGGTGTGAGAACATGACCTGAGCCAAAGTCAGAAGCCCAACCAACTGAGCCACCCAGGTGCCCCTGGAAATTACCCATTAATTTGAGCACTGCATTTGAGGGTATCTAGCCAGACATCTTCATTTTATTGATATGGAAGGATAAAAGGGGAGGGAATGCTAAATGTAAAACACCACTTTGAAATGTTATTTTTCAAGGAAGAGCTTGAGACCCCTGAAGTAAAGCAATGAAGGAAATACATCTTTACATTCTTCACATGGTAGCAGCAAACAATTTTAATTATATTAGGTCAGATCTGATGTGGTTTTCTTAAAGCAGATTCTTGCTTAGAGCGGCTGTGCATTAAATCCATTAAATATGTGAAAACACTGTGCATTCAGGAAAAATTAATTTGAAATTTGTCATGTCGCTTTCCTCTGTTTTGACTTTGGCTACTCATTTACATTTAGAAATAGCACGTCAAGGATGGGTGAGTTCTTCCAGTGTTCAGATCATTTAATCTGCAACAACTCTGTTTTAAAAGATAATCTTCACCCATGTGATTAACAGACTGCTGATTTGAACGTAAACACCTTGGGATAAGTCGCTGATCAGTCTCATGAAAATGACGCAGGGGAGTCAGACTATTTTCTCTTTGGAAATAACAACCATTCTACCCCAGCACAATCCTCTGTTTCGCCCCGCGTTCTGAAGTGCGTAAGTATATTGTTTTTACTGTGAGCTGCTGCAAATCTTCTCTGGGAGTGAGAAGGGTATAAATCCATAAATAGAGTCGAAGTGAGTCATGGATTAGTCAATAGGGAAATGGTCAAAGGGCTGTGCTTATCTATATGGCCAGAACAGTCCTTCTGGTTAGGCTCTGGCATGAAATACAATACCACCACCCACTTCATAGTGGGTGAGGATATGGAGAAGTTATAACACCTGGTAGCCACCCAATCTAAAAGAGAAGCGAGCCAGTCATGCCTTTCCCATTTTGACTCACAAAACCCAAAGACCGGAGTGGGCTTTCTGGGTCATCCAGATCTACTCTTCCCTCTGATGCTGGAATGCCCTAGATTCTGTACTCAATCTCTAGGTGAGCAGGTTCAAGGACAGAGACCCTGAACCCTGCTCATGACAGGGTATCCTATCACTCTCTGGCTCAGATCTTCCCAAGACTTTTCAGAGTAAGGGGTCAAAGTATCACTCCCCTCCTTTGTCATCGGTTGGTCGGGCAAGTCACATTTTCTCTGTTACAAACTAAAACCCAATGATGCATGTCGGCTCTCAGACACTTCCTGCCTTAAGACGAGTTGGGGCATAAAAGGAATCTACTTGCAATAGTTAATAAGCTATTAACTAACCTTACTTTAACGATTCAGGCATCTCAGCCTTTTTTGTTCTTCTGTTTTTCTCTTACTTTTCTCTTGTAACAAAACTACACAAAGCATACCGAGACAGAAAGCTCCTATAAATTATCTGTAGTCATTTTCTCAGCCCCTAGTTACGGGATTAAAGGCTTTCTTCTCTTCAGACCTTGACCTTGGAATAAAAGTCAGACCATTTCAACTGAAGCCTTTAGAGCTGCTCTGTTAACATAGTAGTTGCTAGCCACACGTGGCTACTGAACACTTACAATACGGTCAGCGTGGGGGCACCTGGGTGGCTCAGTCGGTCGAGCCTCCGACTTCAGCTCAGGTCATGATCTCACGGTTCATGAGTTCCTGCTTCAAATTCTGTCTCTCTCTCTCTCTCTCTCTCTCTCTCTGCCCCTCCCCCACTCACACTCTGCCTCTCTCTCTCTCTCTCTCTCTCTCTCAAAAAACAACAACAGGGGCACCTGGGTGGCTCAGTCGGTTAAGCGGCCGACTTCGGCTCAGGTCATGATCTCGCGGTCTGTGAGTTCGAGCCCCGAGTTGGGCTCTGTGCTGACAGCTCAGAACCTGGAGCCCATTTCAGATCCTGTGTCTTCCTCTCTCTCTGCCCCTCCCCTGTTCATGCTCTGTCTCTCTCTGTCTCAAAAATAAATAAACGTTAAAAAAAAAATTAAAACAGCAACAACAACAACAAAACAATATGGTCAGTGTGATTGAAGAACAGAATGTTTCATTAAATGTTTAATTCGTTAAAATTTTCAAATTAAAGCAGTGTAAACTATGTTTCCATTAAATATTACTTTATTGCCCTAGCAGATTATATTTTACTTGCACCAGGGCATTGTGTAAGATATAATTATTGCATTATAGTGTGGTTCTGGTCCTCACATCATTTCCAGAGCACACATAAATGCACGACCAATCTACTATTGCCAATGCTCGATTCAGCTTGAATGATTTTTTTTTCTGTGCGTGGAGGTAACATCACAATATGTTTATTCGTATATTTTATATACACAGAAGTTACAGTGATACTTATAGAAGCCATACTCGAAAACTAATTGAAATACTTATTTTATAGTTTTGCAATGTTTATACATACACACACACACACACACACACACACACACACACAGGAGAGGGGTGAGGGGAGAGACACAGAATCCAAAGCAGGCTCCACAATGACAGCAGACAGCCTGATGCGGGGCTCAAACCCATGAACCGTGAGATCATGACCTGAGCCAAAGTCGGACACTTCACTGACTGAGCCACCCAGACGCCCTGAAGTACTTATTTTAATCTAATAGATTTAAATTCTATTTCTACTATATGGGGCGCCTGGGTGGCGCAGTCGGTTAAGCGTCCGACTTCAGCCAGGTCACGATCTCGCGGTCCATGAGTTCGAGCCCCGCGTCAGGCTCTGGGCTGATGGCTCGGAGCCTGGAGCCTGTTTCCGATTCTGTGTCTCCCTCTCTCTCTGCCCCTCCCCCGTTCATGCTCTGTCTCTCTCTGTCCCAAAAATAAATAAAAAACGTTGAAAAAAAAAATAAATAAATAAATTCTATTTCTACTATAAAAAGTAAATACGGACAATTTTTTAAATTTGAAACAAAGGCACACTACTTAGGCAGAATCAAATGGAAATCAGAAGCCAGTGTTATAACCATAACAGTAATGAAGAAAAGAAGGAGACTGAGAGAAAATATCAGAGTTTTCACAAAGAATGACAGGTGCAATTTGCTGGGGCAGAGCAGAAGACAAAAGCTGTTTCTTTGTGTGAAAAAAAAAATCATACAAAATTAAGCAAAGCCGAGACATTTTCAGCAAATATATTATGAATGTGATAACAAGCTTAAACAGTCAAAAGCAATCAGTGGAATTAGTTTACTGAAATCAGATTTTACATCCAATAAAACTTTAAATAATTTTTCAGTGGGGTCTGACTTTGTAACTCTGGCCAACTGTCTATTGCTTTGGATCCTTACACAAAATAGAACCCCATGTTTATTTATGTTTTCAGAATGCCATTTTTAATGGAGACATGGTAAAATAAGTCATTATCATCATTATTGATATTTTATTGGAAATTTTATTAAAAATTTCAATAGGAAAAAATTTAAAAGACATCTTAAGATCTTTGGTTAATCCACCAAATGACTGCATATAAAATCCAAGATCTTAAGATATTAAACACTAATTGATTAAAAATTTGAAGGGGTAACTGCGTGGCTCAGTCCATTGAGCGTCCGACTTCCATTCAGGTCACGGTTCTGCAGTTCATGTGTTCAAGCCCCCCATCGGGCTGCTACTGTCAGTGTGGAGCCCGCTTTGGATCCTCTGTCTCCTCTCTCTGCCCACTCCCCCACTCTCTCTCTGTCTCTCAAAAATTAATAAAAATTTAAACATAAAAAATTGGGAACATTGCAAATATTTTTTGTTAGTTTTAGTTGAGTTGTGTGATAAAGTCACTGCCTGATGAATACTTTACTTACCTTTTGTTTCCATGGACTTCCAAAATTACATAGAAATGTCAATTCCCACCCTTAAAAATCAAATTCACGGCATCAGTATTTTTCAATCTGCTAAATCGAAGAATTTTAGCTAGATATGGGAAAAACAGCCCCTATTACGACAGACATTGCTGTAGCCATATTAGGCCCCAAAAAATCTGGATTTATTGGAATTTTAAAACAAAAGAGTGATGTTTTCTCTATTGTTTTATACAATATGTATGATACATATTGATGGTATCTGTGATCAGTTTTTGGAGGCAGGCTCTATGAAAATTGTCACGGATAGAGGTGTTAAAATCATTGTGTACAAACCAAGTGCTATGAAAAATCATCCATTTATGAAACTCTTAAGAGAAGACAATTTAATGATCTTGTATTCTTTGCAAATGCTTGCCGGTTGAACTGCAGAAGGGTTTTAAAAAAATTTACTGTAAACTCTAGCTCAAGATTTTCTTAAAAGAAATGCTTGCCAAATGTTCAATAACCAAAGACAGAAAAAGTGGCAGTATGATTCGTGTCACAAAAAAATGACGGTGTGATTTATGGTTTCTCACTGATGTGACACTGCATATAAATAAGTTACATTTGATGCTCCCAGGAAAGTAAAAGCTTATTTGTGGCCTAGCAATACCGTCTGGGAATGTATGTTGAAATAGAAACTTTCCTTGATAAAATTCAATAACAATTATTTTGCCATTATTTCTAGTATGAATCAATATGTCAAAGATTTTATTTTTTAATATGTTTTCAATGTTTTTATTTCTTTTTGAGAGAGAGAGAGAGAAAATGAATGAGCGGGGGAGGGGCAGAGAGAAGGGGCGACAGAGGATATGAAGCAGGCTCTGCGCTGACAGCAGTGAGAGTGACATAGGGCTCAAACTCGCAAACCGTGAGGTCGTGACCTGAGCTGACCTCGGGCGTTCAACCCACTGAGGCACCCAGGCACCCCAATATGTCAAAGATTTTAATTGTAACAAATGCTTTTATATAAATTGCTGCCAACACTAAAAGAAAAACATGAATAATGCTTTGTTAATTTTAATAAATTTAAATGGGCTTTTCATTTTACACAATACCACTTCAAATTTGATGGCAGGAATACTGAGTTGACACAAGAGTTGGTGAATTCACTCAACTCAGTTTTAAAACTATGTCAGATCAGTTCTAAAAACAATAAGCCAATTTGTCAAATGGATGCAAATATTAAAGGAAAATGACTTTTTAGGAACCGCTTCTATTACCGGAAACACTTTTAAGTACGGGTTAAACTTACCCGCGCATGTGAACTTACTTTTTTCAATGGCAGATCCTGCAAAATCTAAATACACACCAAGCACTCCTGATGCAAGTTTAAGATCCCAATTAAGATGTGGTATGTGTAGATTACGTGTCAGGTTTTGAAGACATTCTCTGAAAACAAAATTAAAAACATCTCATAAATAATGTTTTAAATGGAACCTATTTGAAATGGTAAGAGCCTTGATCTATAGGGTTAAACAAAATATATACCCACGTTATTTTTATCAGGCATGAGTCTATACTGATCTAAATAAATGATGGTTTTATTTATCTTCAGTAAATACATAAATGAAGGAAAATAGGTAAATCTCCCACACAGAATTCCAAATGATTTATGGAGATGCTCTCCTGTCAAGGAAGTCGAACATAACTATCCTACCCCTTAAGTCTTCCTTCCAAGAGGTACAATACGGAAAGGGCTCGGGGAGTAACTTGGCAGTGGAGATACACGAAAAACACCACCTCAGGTGATCAAGGTTAACATCTGCGTTGAGTCCTGTTGAGAGCATGTACCCTTGATATGAAGTGATGACATTGGCAACATACTTCAGTGGTCTTCCTCCTAGACATCCCTAACCTCTACGGTATGTGTGTTCAACATTAACAACAAACAATTAATTCAATTCTCATACAATTTACCTGGAGATAGCATCAGATCCCACAGAGTGAGGTCCTACAGGACTGACCGCTCCCCTGCCCCACGTCAGACACCAATCTCACATCCTGGCTGTCACCTGTGCTTTGGACCAACAACTATAGACCCCCTTCTCAGGTTCTATTGATTCGGTAGAATGGCTCATAGAACTCAGAGAAACAGTTTATGTACTAGATTACCAGCTTATTACAAAGTAGATTAATGGATGGGAATGAAGAGCCAGATGTTTCTGTCCCCCTAGGGAGTCTGGGGGTCTGCACACATTGCTGATCTGGTTCACCATCACGAAAGCTCTCTGAACCGCATCCTTTTGGGTTTTTATGGAGACTCGTTATATAGGCATGATGAAGTCATTGGACATTAGCAGCTGGTTCAACCTCCAGCCCCTCCCTCCTCCCTCACAGGTGGGGAGGGGTGGGGTACTGAAAGGTCCAAACCTTCAATCACATGACTTGTTCCCCTGGCAACCGGCCCCCATCCTTAGGTACTTACCAAAAGTCACCTCACTAACATAAACTCAGGTGTGGTTGAAAGGTTTTTGGTTTTTGGTTTTTGCTTTTAAAGAATGTCAAGACACCTTTATGGCTGTCTTCACTTAGGAAATTCTAAGAGTTCTAGGGGCTCTGCACCAAAGCTGGGGATGAAGGCCAAACATGCATTTCTTACTATAAATCACAACATCACAACCCCTGTATAATCATGAGAAAAACATGAGACATGTTCAGTCCAGTTCAGGGACCTTCTCCAAAATACTGACCAATACCCTCCAAACTGTCAAAATCATCAAAGCAAAAAGTCTCAGAAACCATCACAGTGAAAAGAAGCTAAAAAGACAGGGTGGATGTCCTAGGTGGGGTCCTGGAGCAGAAAAAAAGGCATTAGGTAAAAAGAAAGGAGATCTGTGTAAAGCATGGATGTTAAAACTAACGAATCATTATGGGCTTATTCATTATGACAGACATACCATACTAATGTTGAGATGCTAGGGGTAAGGAAAATTAGGCATAGGGTACACAGGAATCTGTCTACCACAGCCACAACTTTTCTGTAAATCTAAAGCTATTCTAAAATAAAAACGTACGGCTCAGTCGATTGAGCGTCTGACTCTTGATTTCAACTAAGGTCATGATCCCAGGGTCATAGGATCGAGCCCCACATCAGGTTCCATGTCAGGCTCTGCATTCAGCACGGAGCCTGCTTGGAATTGTCTTTCTTTCTCTCTACTACCACCCCTCCACCCCGTCCCTTTCCCTGACTCACACGTTCTCTCTAAAATTTAAAAAAAATTAAGAATAAAATGAAATAAAAATATTATCATAAGCATTTAATCTCATCTGTTTTTTTTTTCATTTTTTAATGCAGCTAATAAAAATTTTTAAATTTCATCTATGGCTCACATGATGATCCTTTTATAAAGATCCTTTTATAAAGGATCTGGTTATAAGGAACTGCACTAGAGGGGCACTGGGGTAGCTCAGTCAGTAAGCGTCCGACTTCAGCTCAGGTCATGATCTCATGGTTTGTGAGTTCGAGCCCCATTTCGGGCTCTGTGCTGACAGCTCAGAGCCTGGAGCCTGTTTCAGATTCTGTGTCTCGTTCTCCCTCTATCCCTTCACCGCTTGCACCCTGTCTCTCTCTCTCTCTCTCTCAAAAAATAAACATTAAAAATTTTTTTTTAAAAAAGAAGAAAAAGAACTGGGCTAGAGAATAGGGTTGCCATGGAGTAAACAGCAATAAACCTGTTGTCGGGAAAATTCTGGTTTTTAAGGCTGCCCTTGCCACTTACCACATGTATCGCATGCTCTCTTAGCCTGAGGTTCTCAAACACCCAATGAGAATAAAAGGCTTGTTGCAAAGATCACATAAGACAGTTCGTTTGAAGGACGCCAGCATAGTTCCCATCCAGTAAGGAACAAACACTTGTTGACTGACTGCTAACATGGACTGGTTTCTTGCTCTTGCAAAAGGAGGCAAATCATTGCAATGCAGTCTGAAGCTCTGGGGAATTACAGAGAAAGGAATAATTACATGTTGGGAAGGTTTCCCAGAGAGAACAACATGTGACCTGGATCTTCGAAGATTGACTACAGGTCCAGGAAAACTGTTGATTCCCATTTGGATATCTCCAGTCTCGATGTTAAACACGCGAGATAGAATGATTTTGTTCTCCCACCCTTAGCGTTCTATTCCCATCCTCTTGGTCATTACTTTCTTGGCTGCCAAGCCGCCATGTTCTCCTTGGGTCTGTCCTGAGACAACATAAAAGTGATACTCTAAAATTTCCACATCTGGGGCACCTGGGTGGCTCAGTTGGTTAAGTGTCCGACTTTGGCTCAGGTCATTATCTCGCGGTCTCTGAGTTCAAGCCCTGTGTCGGGCTCTGTGCTGACAGCTCGGAGCCTGGAACCTGCTTCGGATTCTGTGTCTCCCTTTTTCTTAGCCCCTACCCACTTGTTTTCTCTCTCTCTCTCTCTCTCTCTCTCTTAAAAATAATAAACATTTGGGGCGCCTGGGTGGCTCAGTTGGTTAAGCGTCCGACTTCGGCTCAGGTCATGATCTCGCGGTTTGTGAATTCAAGCCCTGCATCAGGCTCTGTGCTGTCAGTTCAGAGCCTGGAGCCTGCTTCCGATTCTATGTCTCCTTCTCTCTCTGCCCCTCCTCCACTTGTGCTCTGTCTCTCTATCACAAGTAAATAAATGTAAAAAAAAATTTAAAAAAAAATAATAAACATTAATTTTTTTTTTAATTTCCACATTTTATAATTCATTCATTTATAATTATCATATGCACCAACTTATCTTTGCTTGGAGCTTAAAAGAGTATTTTTTTTTTATTGAAGTATAGTTACAACATACTAGTATACTGTATACATATATATAGTGTATATTTGTATATAGTATGCTAGCATTAGGATACTGTGTATATTATATAGCATCAGTATACTGGATATAGTATAACTAACTACGTTAGTTATATAGTTATGTTGTAGTAACGTTAACCCAACATCCACGAATATTTCATTAGTTTCAGGTGTACAACATAGTGATGTCACAACTCTACACACTATGCTCCGCTCACCTCAAGCGTAGTCACCATCTGTCACCATCACAATGCTATTACAATACCACTGCCTATATTCCCTATGCTGATTTTAACGCATTAGAGTAAAGGGGCTTAGTCACCATCCACTACCTAATCAATTGACATAACCCTTAAGTTGTTCAAATTTTGTTGTAGCGCTAAGAAAACTGGCCCATGGTTTGCTTCCCAGTGGAAGATGGACGATTAACTCCACCTCCAGCCGAATCCCTCAGGGATGACGATCTCTTCTCCTGAAGGACTTGGCTTTCAAGCCACCCATCCATCTTGTATCTACCCTCTATCATTCTCTCACTTCACCAATATTGTCTCAGTGCTTACCACGTACCAAGTACTGGTGACACATTCTTCGGAATGAATGTGTTCTCATGTCTTTTTCACAGGTGTCTGTCATATTTTCCGAGGAAGGTGTAAACAACTTCAGGACTCAGTTTATGGTTTCCTCTCTCTTCTGCCACTTTCTTGGGCTCCTATCCACTTCCGTCACGCCCTGCACACACACCCACCTCCCATCGCTACCCACCGCCATACTATCGGGGGGCAGGAATTCCTGTCCCCTTCTGGTGGTCCTTCGAACTAGACTAAGAATGGAATTGACTTGAGACAGATTAACAGGAGAAAATCAAACTTAACTGCATGAGTAACAGGGAATCCACGCCAACACGGAAACGCCAAAGACCGCCAGGCAAAATGAGGTACACGTCACCCTGAACTAAGGAGAACGGGCTGGGGGTCTGAGACTTCACAGGGAGCGAATGCACTTCATAGGAGAGTAAGAAGAGTGGATGTCAGGGTAATTAGATGTTTGTCCTGCCTGATAGCTGGGACACTCAGATAAAATTTATCTCCGATCACGACCTTTATGCTGGGAAAGAGCCCCAATCTAGGTGCTTCTCTGTAGTTAAGGGAGGGGTTGAGGTTTCCCTTGAGCCTACAGGGTCTCGAGTGCTTTAGCTCAAAATAATCTTCATGCTATCTTGGGGCGGCCTGCCCTCAGCCCCTACAACACCTGCTTTACTTTCCTACCTACAAGGGAGGCAGGGATGGGCTTCGAAGGGCATTGTGTATAAAGGAGAAAACCAGTGAAGGATATGAGCGCCTTATTTTATTTGTAGATAGGAAGTTATCTGGCCCTCTACTCCAAACTTCCCCGACCCTACAGGGCAACTTCGTCAGTATTATCATGACATCTGCTTTCCAGTGATTGTGATTCAATTCAGGTTTATCTCTTGGCCAGCCCCCCTCCTTTACGTGATAAGTCACCAAAAGTTGCTTTTAAGTATCAGCAGCCCCTGACCTTACCAATGGGGTGGGGGGGGGGGCGGTGAAGACTCGCATTCTCACAGGAAATGAGGATGGAGGGAGGGGGGGCGTTGGAGGAGTAGTTCGGGATCTCCCCCATGCAGCTCTTTCCCTTGGTACAAACCCTGACAGAGCTTTTCACCCAGTATGAGCGGGAGTGTGAGTTCATGGCACCGATGCACCAACCTGAACCAGCAGTGGATTGGAGTCTGACACAGACCAGATCTCAGGCTCTGAAAGCTATTCAACTTAATTACTCTCCCAGCACGGAGCAAAATGGGAAACTGGGCGCTATAATCAGCGCCAGTCTTCTTGACTGGTCCGATTGTTAAGGCTGCAGGGGGAATCAGTTGCGGCGGGGGATGGGGGGGCTCCCGGGTTTCCTTCCTACCCCTTAGTTGTTATTCCGAGGAATGCATTTAATTAGAGGGAGAACTCGGCTGTTTGCTTTCTAGGAGTTGGCTCTTTCTTAGGTGTTCCTACCGGCGCCTTTGCTTTGCTGAAAAACAACAACAAAAACAACAAAAACACAGCAAAAAGCAAAGGCCTGTTTACAAGGAGACCACATCTTTGGCTTCCGTCTCCCAGCATTCTCCCACACCAAAGGAAAGCAAGGTAGTGTGATGCAAATAGCCCCACAGTAGGCCACCTTTGCCAACCCCGGGACCTGTTTTCAACTGCATTCAAACTAGAACCCTCCAAAGACCCGTGAACTGTAAATAACTTGGGCTGTGAAAGGGGTCAGCTTGGTTTAATTTGGAGTTTCACAGAGCTTTTCTATAGCAATTCAAACACCGGTGAACAGACCCCTCCGGGGCCTTTAAAAAAAAAAAAAATTTCCAGGGCCGGCACCTCTATTTACGCTTTAGACTCCTGCCTGTCTGGTGGAGGTCTGCTCTTAAAAGCTAATGAGCTCTGGCTGCCCCGGGCGCTCAGTGGCGGACTGCCTCCTCCTCCACGCAGGCCTAAAATCTGAGCCGCTGCGCCCGGTGCCCACTGAGGAATCCAGTGGAGAGAAAGCAGGTGCAAAAAAGCCACGCAGAGGTTAATGGGGAGGCTGAGGACCCTTGGACAGTGGCCAAGCTGAGCAGACCTTGTGGTCACTGAGTGAGGCTCTCTCCTTCTGCAGGGGAGGAAGGCTCCCAGTCTGGCCCTGTCACGCTAGGGTCCTCTCAGGAGTATCTTCATTGCCTTCTTTTCTTCTAAAATACATCCTCAAAGGGGAGCCTGGGTGGTTCAGTCGGTTAAACGTCCAACTGCGGCTCCGGTCATGATCTCACTGTGGGTTCAAGCCCCACGTCTGGCTCTGTGCTGACTGCTCGGAGCCTGGAGCCTGCTTCAGATTCTGTGTCTCCCTCTCTCTCTGCTCCTCCCCCACTCATGCTCTGTCTCTCTCTCAATCAAAAATAAACATTAAAAAAAATTTTTTTAATATATCCTCAAATCTACAGTGGCCAGAAAAGTCAGAGGGAATACTGTCTTTACTCTCTGCCTGTCCCTTCAGAAGTCATTGATGGAAAGATCCAGAATCCCAAAGGATCGCAAGGGGGAAGTGGTCCAGATGGAAAGATGTCACCGCCAGAAGGGTTCTAAGGACACTTTGTATCCTGCTAACCAGTCTCTGTAGACATATTGGCCTCCCTCGGTCTGTAGAAATGATTTCAATTTCTCAGACTCGCGCTTTAGCCTCTCAGAAAACAGCTTAAATCGTGGCAAAAAAGATTCAAGTTAGCTCTTAGGAGGGACATTTTTCCTGCCAGAACGTGAGGCGTGGAATACTAAATACGGTTTTAGCATGTCTGGCTCTGAGGATATTGAAGAGAGAGCAGAGATTTTGAATGTTTTTTTTCCCGAGGTTATAAGAACTCTTCTGCTTTGAACCAGATGACTCCTCAAAAGTGGCAAACTTTGCAAGATTTATTGGTAAAGACAGCTGCCTCCTCTGGCAAGGAGAATGAAAAATATCCCGGCATACACCATAAAGCAAGTTAATATCCCATTATGATCACAACCTAGAACGGCTCTCCCAGAAAGGAAGCTGAACTCCTCGGTGGACACGATACACTTCCGTGATCTTCCTTTATCGATTTATACGGCAAGGAGCTACCGCGGCAGGTTTCTGAGCATCCGTGCGGATTCACGGGCAAGGGCAGTAGGTCCCATAGAGTTCAGAGCAGTGTGCTCTCATCCTGGAGCAGGCAAGTCGGCTCAGCTCACTTCAGTCATGGACCAGTGAGGTTTTGTAGGGGTGTATCACCAGCCCCGGAAAGGCTGTCTGCCTCAGATGTCCGCTGTCTCCGACCCCGGTACGCTATGGCAGCAGATTTCCTCTTAATTTTTTAAGTTTACTTATTTATTTTCAGAGAGAGAGGGAGAGAGGGAGCACAAGTGGGGGAGAGGCAGAGAGAAGGAGAGACAGAATCCCAAGCCACCTCTGCACCATCAGCACAGAGCCTGACGCTAGGCTCGAACTCACAAACCGTGAGATGGTGACCTGAGGCGAGATCAAGGGTGGGATGCTTAACTGACGGCCACCCAGGTGCCCCAGAGTTTTTTTTTTCAATCCATACTTGCACCAGCCTTTGGTTATGACATTGTATCTCCAGTTATGTAAATATAGTACCTGGAAAGGGTAAAGTGTCATCTGTCTGTCCCTAACCCATCTGTTTGGATCTATCCACACTTCATGAAGGAAGTTCCTACCTTACATTACAGCGCGACCTAGGACTAGCTAGCAGAAATGAAGTCTCCAGGGGCACCTGAGTGGCTCAATCGGTTAAGCATCTATTGACCTTAGCTCGTGCCTTTTTTCAAAAATTTTTTTCATGTTTATTTATTTATTTTGAAGGAGAGTGTGCAGGAGAGGGGCAGAGAGAGAGGGAGAAAGGGAATCCCTAGCAGGCTCTGTGTTGTCAGCACAGAGCACGACCCAGGGCTCGAACTCACGATCTGTGAGATCACGACTTGCGCCAAAATCAAGAGTCGGACGCTTGACCGACTGAGCCACCCAGGCGCCCCTCAGCTCAGTTCTTGATCTCAGGTCGTGAGTTCAAGTCCTGCTGGGCATCGAGCCTCCTTAAAAAAAAAAAAAAAGAAAGAAAGAAAAAAAGAAAAAAAGAAATCCTCCCGAGTACTCAACTGGGAAGAGGGGCATGTATGTGTGGGAGCACAAATGAGAGAGGAAGAGGAAGCACAGGACACTGATGAGGAACATGAAGACAGTGAAGAGAATGGATGTAGCCGGGCCACACCCCAAAACACACTTCTCCCGTGTTGCACTTTTCTTCGGGTTGGGGCAACCTCGTGCCCATGGTGCCCTGCTCTGCCATGTATTCATTTCTGACTTTTGCAAGAGGAGGGTCTAGACCCCTCCTGAGCTTCCAGAAAACGAACGTGGCCCGCAACCAGAAAAGACATCGCGGTTTAGGGATCCCGGGAGGAGAGGGAGGCAGGGTCAAATACTTCTCTAAGGAGGATCACAGAAAGCTGTCACCAGTGTGACTGAACGAAACAGGAAGCTTTGAAAAGCAGCTGTTCCGTCACTGCGACATGCACAGCCCCGCACATGTGATGCCCGCAAAAGAATGCCCGCCCACACAAAAATGACAGTACTCACAAGAATTTATACATGTGTGTGCACATAGTCACAGTCAATGCAATTAACCAGGAGAGCGATGAGGGCAATCAGTGGGCTTTTTTCCACTGAAAAGAGAAAAAGAAGGGGTGCCTGGGCGGTTGAGTCGGTTAAGCATCCGACTGCGGCTCAGGTCAGGGTTTGTGGGTTCAAGCCCTACTCCGGGCTCTGTGCTGACAACTCAGAGCATGAAGCCTGCTTTGGATTCTGTGTTTCCCTCTCTCTCTCTGCCCCTTCCCCAGTTCATGCACTCTCTCTCTCTCTCTCAAAAATGAATAAACAATTTTTTTAAAAAAAAGACCAGAAGAATATACATAGTCAAAAAGGAAAAAAAAAAAAGGGAATTCCAAATGACTTCTGGAAATTTCTAATCTCACTATTTCCATGATTCCTTTCTCCTGGTGAGTTTGGCTTCCTTTGGTTGGTTTCGCAGCCTCCGGATTTAATTCCTAGGAGGTAAAGGCTGCCAGGTGCCGACAGCTGAGCCCTGTTTACCTTGGTCTCACGGCATTGGCACCCCCACCACCCGTGTAAGAATTTGAGCCACGGCAGGGAAACCAGAGATTTGGAGGCTGGGCCCCATTTGCTTTATAGGCGTCTCATAAGACCTTATGGATCCTGCCCACCAGGAACAGGGGAGTCATTCTAATTCAGCAATTAGCCGATTGCCTGAATTATGTAACCCTCTTGAGGACCCGTAATGACTACAGACTCCATGCCTGCATTTTATCCATGAGACTACGTTGGCTCTCAAGTCTAACCTCACTGGCAGCTCGATATGAACCAGGCTCTTTCTTAAATGTCATCTATTCTGAATGCATATCCGATTCCCAATTCCTCTCTTTTAGTCTCAATGGTTTGATCCCCTTTGATGCCACTCACAGTCTTGCTCTTTCTCCATTCTTTGTCCCAGCTGATGCTTTGGGCCAAAGTACCACCAGCAGACAGCAGACAGCTTCTCTGCTTTTAGATTCTCCTCCCTCAGGGTGCCTGGGTCAGTTAACTGCCCAACTTTTGATTTTCATTCAGGTCATGATCTCATGGCCCATGAGTTTGAGCTATCAGCACAGACCCCGCTTGGGACTCTCTCCCTCTCTCTCAGTCCCTCTCCCGTTTGTACTCTCTCTCTCTCAAAATTAAGTAAATATACATTTAAAAAAGAAGAAGAAGAAGATTCTCCTCCCTCTATGAGGACTTGACCTTGCAGTATTCTTGACTGTCCTGGGCAAGACGTTGATCTCGCCCATCTCTGCTCCTCTGAAAGCAGAGAGTAAGCCAGACAAAGAAAGTAGATGGAGATTATTTGGACACGTAGAACACACCAAGAGGTGTGGCTGAGTGAAGTGGCCTTCAGTAGAACCGAGTGCGGGCATCAAAGAGGAAAAGGCTTCAGGAATGAAGGAAAGTGGGTATGAAACGTGGGGGAGGATGGGCAGCTAAGCCACTTAAAAGGTTATTCAAAGAGAGGTCACATACAAGGGAACATGAACAAGGGGTCTGGAGAGAAATAAAATTTCCTAAATGCCAAGAAAAAAAAGGAAAGGAGAGGGTCTGAAGACCATCAGTGGGAAAAGCCGTGATGGGGAAAGATGGGGAAAATATGTGGATCTGTTTCGGAGCGATGGCACTCATCCAAACGTGCACAGGGCACAGCCCCTTCGCAACAATCCCTTCGCAGTTCATCCATCACTCATTAAAAGTGCGCCAAATGAGCCTTAAGAGAGATCGATGACCTTTCATATTTTTTCATGAATAATGTTAGCAATGGTGCCTTTCATCTTCACAGAAGTGCTCAGGGCCTCCAAAACTTTCCAGGCTTCTCTGCCCTTCACACAGACTGAAGTGCGAGGCCCTACGGCAGGAGCCTGGGAATGCTAAGCATCCGTGTAGTATTTAATTTTACCAGAGGGCACAGTGCTTACAAGTCGGTGTCTACTGTAAAATCCCTTTGGCGAGTCAGCGTGTTGCTAAATTCTGATTGTAAGCCTTAGCACAGCTGTGGCACAGACATAAAAATACAGCCTCTGAAACTATGGGAATAGGGCCCAGGCTCCTCCTGAAAAATAACTCAAGAGGCTAAGATTTTTTTCTCGCTCTCTGCCATATCCGAATAGCGTCAGTAAAATGGAACATGAGTTCCTAAAAAGATTCTTGAAACTGGACAGTGAGCACATGGGATTTGAAAAGTGAGGAAAGGGCATAGCTCAGATGATTAGGAAGCTCTGGGCAATACAGTGCTACAAAGATACTCAGTGTTAATACCATAATGGAATTTTAAGTTAATTTCAAGTTCAGATTTCCTAGAGCTGGTTCGGGCTATATTCAGTACTCTCTGATTAGTTTTCAGTAAAGTCACTTTCTCTGCTTAAGCTAAGACTTATGGAAGGTGTTGGTTGGGGTTCATTTTTCTTTTAAACCCACTGTGAAAAGCAAACATCTGGAACTTGAAATCATACACTTACATCCATTATAATTATTCTTTGTCTTTTTTACGCAGAGATCCCATCTTCCTTCGACAATGAGCACTTACCTTGAGTTTATCAACCTAAAAGCGTCTGCATTAACGAATTTGCTATGGCTGAGAAGATTCCACCCAGGAACAAAACATATTTTCATATAAAGTAATTTAAAAACCTGGGCACCTGGGTGGCTCCGTAGGTTAAGCATCCAACTCTTGATCTCAGCTCAAGTCATGATGCATCTCATGGTTCGTGGGATCGAGCCCCACATTGCTATGTTGA
Source organism: Panthera uncia (assembly GCF_023721935.1). Classification (NCBI taxonomy): domain Eukaryota; kingdom Metazoa; phylum Chordata; class Mammalia; order Carnivora; family Felidae; genus Panthera; species Panthera uncia. The sequence continues at coordinate 11,994,615 of NW_026057577.1, read as the reverse complement.
CAGCATGGAGCCTGCTTGGGATTCTTTCTCTCTCTCTCTCTCTCTCTCTCTCTCTCTCTCTCTCTCTCTCTGCTCCCCCTCTCACTCAGGCTCTCTCAAAATAGATAAATAAACAACAACTACAACAAAACCAGCTATCCAACTTTGCATTGCCTCATTCCCCAATCTGACAATGATTTCTGAGTGTGCAGGTAGAAAAAACTAATGAAGCCAACCCAAAAGAAAAAAAGAAATAAAGGAAACAAGATGGAAGAAATGAAGAAAGAGAAGAACCAAAGAATGGAAAGATGGAGGGAGGAACTAAAAGAAAATAAGTCTGAGGCCTGTATTTATGATCCATTTCATGCATTCTCCTCCTGGAGTCAATCTCTAAAGTATATTGTGTTCCTATCGACTGCAGCATGTACACAGTGGATTTTCAAGGACAAGGACAGAAGTAATACATCGGTCTCCATCAGGAAGACACCTATCCACATCTTTCATCCAATCGTAAGTCTGTCCAGAAACACTTTTTCTTTCATGAGTACAAGCAAGGAGATAAAAAGAGAAGTCTAGAAGAGATCTATGACAGTGGGCAAGGATTAGCCACGTTGCTGTTAGACATAAAAGGAGATAACCCAAAGACAGGGCAACTGCTGTCTCCGTCCTCCACAGATCTCCACACCTATGCCCAGATTTCCTTTCTAGCTTCAGAAATTTCTCTCTTAGACATTTCTTTGTAAAGACTTTTTTTTTTAATGTTTATTTACTTTGGGGGAGGGGTGGGCAGAGAGAGAAAATCTTCAGTAGGATTTTAATATAAAATAAATAAATAAAATAAATAATAAATAAATAAATGTAAAAAATAAATAAATGTAAAAAAAAAAATTTTTAAGTAGGTTTAAGATATAATTGAACTACAAAACCAAAAAACAAAAACCCTATACATATGTAAGTGTATAAGTTGATAAGATTTAATATATGGGTACATCTGTGAAACCTTGCTACAATTAAGATAATGAACATCCAACACTCTAAAGAGTTTTCTTGTGCTCTTTATTTTTTTTTTTTAACATTTATTTTTGAGAGACGGAGAGAGACAGAGCGTGAGCAGGGGAGGGGCAGAGAGAGAGGGAGACACAGAATCCGAAGCAGGCACCAGGCTCTGAGCTGTCAGCACAGAGCCCGACGCGTGTCTCAAACTCACGGACCACGAGATCCTAACCGAAGCTGAAGTTGGACGCTTAACCGACTGAGCCACCCGGGCACCCCTACATACACTGATTTTTGAGTGGTGAACCAAAATCTTACATTCCTACTACTCATAATGTACCTCTTTTTACATACTGAATTCAATTTCTTAAAATTTTATTTAGAATTTTTGCATCTGTGCTCATGAGGGATATTGTTTTGTAGTTTTATTTTCTTATGACACCTTTATTTGGTAATGCTCATCTCGCCGAACGACTGGAAAGTGTATTAGTCAAGGTATAATGAGAAGTCATTAGTAATTGAACAGGGAAGTTTAATATTAAGAATGATTAACTAGGGGTGTCTGGGTGGCTCAGTCAGTTAAGCATCTGGCTCTTGATATTGGCTCAGGTCATGATCTCACGGTCATGAGATTGAGGCCCTCATGGGGCTCCACACTGAGCACGGAGCCTGCTTGGGATTCTCTCTCTCTCCCTCTCTCTCTCTGCCCCTCCCCCACTTATACTCACTCTCTCTTTCAAAATAAATAAGATAAACATTTTTGTAAAAAATGAACGCTTAAAACAGAGGATGGAAGCAATGAGGTCCTGGCTAATAAGTACGGAGAAGTGTAAATAAAACACAAATAGCAACCACAACCCCTAGGGCTGAAATCCAGACCTTGGCAGAGACAGCGTGGTTGTGGCTTCTCAACGATGGACTAGTCACCAATGTACACACTAGAAGGAGTTCATGGAAATCTACCTTCCAGGGAAAACTGTTCATGGGGACACGTCTCACTCTGACTGTTCAAGCGGACTCATCTTCTCTTCCATGATATTTATCTTCCATTGATCTTGATCTGGTCTGTTTTTCATCATGCACCTTCTAGTTTTCACTGGGAAATTCAACTTTGGTCTTGTGAAGTATCTTCTATGCCTGAACTTAGCTTCTGAACACAGGGACTACAGGACGGGAACATCGATCTAGTGTGTCCATCATCTGTTCCATGTCTGAATCCATTTGGACGGACTTTTCTTCTTATGATGGGTTGCATGTTCTTGCCTCTTTGCTTACCTGGTGACTTTTGATTGGCTGCTATGACTTGTGAATTTCATGGTTTTAGGCGTTGGAAAACAGCTGTTTTCCCATAAATATTCTTGAACTTTGTTCTGGGATCAAGTTAAGCTACTTGGTAACAGTTTGACCCTTTCAGATCTTGCTTTTTGAGCTTTGCTGGACAGGACCAGATAGATGAGTGTTTAGTCAAAAACCATTTTTGTTCCCCTACTGAGACAAAACCCTTCTAAGTACTCACCCTTGAAGCCCCATGCATGATGAGATTTTCGGCTCCATCTAGCAGCAACGGGAGTTAGAAGCCCTGCCCCATGTGAGCACCAGAGATTTTCCCCCCTCCGCCTTTCCTACGGCTCTTTCCCAGGCAGGCACTGACAGAGAGTCAACTGAAGGCTCAAGTTGGATTTTCCACTGTTCCCCAAAAGATCTCTTTCTGTGTAGTGCTCCCCTCCGAGGTACTCTGCCTTGCAAACTCTACCTGCTTTGGCTTCCCTGGACTTCCAGCTGGGTCTCCTCAAATCAAGGAAACTACCAGGCTCTACCTCTATTCCCCTGGTCTGTACTGTGTCTAGTCAACAATACAGGCAGTGAGCTGGGGCCATTATAAGGTTTCTTTCATCTGTCTTTCATTGCTTGCTACCCTGTTGTCTGATAGATTGCACGTGTATTTTTAGTTGTTCTGGGCAGGACTGTAAATTGAATCCCCACTCTTCCATCTGGATCAGAAACACACATAGCAACGTGTCCCTTCTTACAATGTGAGTATCTATGTGGTAACACCCAAAGCCTCAAGCAACCAACGTTTAATATAGTCGAAAAAAGCATCATTGAGATCAAGACTCTACTGCAATGAGACCCAGAATTAAGCACTCACTGGTATGTGGTGCTGGGGGTCAGGCAAGATGAGTTCCAGCAAGAAAAGAGACAGTGGCGTGGGAGGTAAGACAGAGGTTGTACCCAAACCCCCTGTGCGTTTAAAATCTTCTTTCTTTGCCAAGTTGCACACAGTCTTGCACTCTTTGCAATCGGAAACTGGCAGCGTATTTTTACACGGCCATCCCGCCGTCCTCCTACTTCCTGTGACACCATGGTGTGAAGCAGCCCCAGGAGCTCAGCCAGCCCTCACACATGTGCAACCCAGAACTACCTTCAGACAGACCCTTTCCCTTTTTTACCCCTCCACAGATGGTTCCCAGGCAACTTCCGTCCAGTTCTCAGGAGGCCCTGTAGAATTTCACACCAACCACTCACAGCAGTGGCCAACTGAGGAACAGATTGTCACACTGGCTTTCTCTCCTTTACTGTTTTGCTCCCTGTGGGAGATCGAACTGTTGGTCACAAGTCGTCATTCCTCTTAAGTTGTATTGTACATCACATCCACGCTGGTCCTCATGGCGGGCAGACTCTACTTTCCCAGACTCAGATTTGCAACCTGGCCATGTGACTGGGTTTGGCCCATGGGATGTTCTTAGATCCGACACAATCAGAAGCTCGAGATCGTCCCTGTCATGCTTTACCCATCCTCACAAGAGGAAAACATACCCACTTACCTGCTGCCCCTTCACCTTCTTTATTTCCTGAAATAAAGCCTAAAATATGGGGAACTGGTTTTAAGCTGGGATAGGGAAGGCAACAAAGGTCGTGTTCTAGAAGCCTTATCTGGCAATAACAGTGCATGGGCATGTGAGTGATCACAGCCCACCAAGCCTGACAAGGCCAAGGCCGCTAAGGCCTCACACCCACATGGAGGAAGTTCTGGGTCCATCCCACAGATGAGCAACTTAGCCCAGCAAAATGCTGGTGAAGAGTAGAATGAGAGCAAAAAGGCAGAGACTATAGTCATTTCCCCTGTTTTAAGTCTCTGTCAACGTTGTGGCCGGTCACCACATCAAAGGGACATGTTGTGGAGCATGGTGGATTCGAGAGAGTGGCCAGTATTGAAGGCTTCTTGGGTGTCACTTCAAACCCTCCTGGCCTTACCTCTTATTCCATCCACCACTGCAGCAACGAGTTCCGGGCTTCAACCAAGTTTGTGCATGCATAACATGACAGCACCCCACTTTGGCCCATGCCGTGCGCTTCTGGCTTCCCACCTCAGAGCGTGTCTGACGCCATCGTGTAGAACTCTTGGTTTCCCGCTTGGCACTCACTTGGCACTCGAACGTAAACGACCTAGAAGTCCGGGAGAGTTAACACCCCAGGAGACCGCCCGGAACCAGTTGGAGAGGGACCTTACTCAGAAGGTTCTGTGGGACCATACCATGAGATGCTGGCAACAGTGGTTAAATCACCCTTATAATGGCTTTCTCTCCCTCACCACTTAGCCCCCCCATCCCTCACTCTTGCCCCCAAGATCGCATTCCAAGTAGGTTACCTATACACGGTCTTTGTCCAAGATTCTACGTTGGAAGGAACTCAGACTAAGACTGTTTCACAGTTTCAGAATATGGAGTACCAGTGGCCAACTACCAACGCCTCTGAGAAGAAGTATGTAAATTCTTCAGCTGGTCAGGCAGTCACTGGACAAATATTTATCAACAGGCTACTGTGTCACTAATACAGTAGTAAACAGACTTCTTTTGTCAAATAGACATTCTAGTAAGAAAAGTCTGATAATACACACACACACACACACACACACACACACACACACATTATGCCAAGTAGTACTAAGTGCTAAGAAAAGTAAAGCCCAGTAAGAAGGAAAAAAGAGAGATGAGAGATTGATTTTTTTAATTTGTTTCTATGTTTATTTTATTTTTGAAAGAAAGAGAGACAGACAGAGCATGAGCATGAGAGGAGACACAGAATTTGAAGCAGGCTTCAGGCTCTGAGCTGTCAGCACAGAGCCCGCCATGGAGCTCAAACTCACAAGCGGTGAGATCGTGACTTAAGCCGAAACCAAGAGTCAGACACTCAACCAACTGAGCCACCCAGGCACGGTTGATTTTTTAATGTTTATTTATTTATTTTAAGAGAGAGAGCACGTGCAGGGGAGGAACAGAGAGAGAGGGAGAAAGAGTGAATCCCAAGCAGGCTCCACTCACAGAGTGGAGCCCAGCTCGGGCCTCGATCTCATGAATCGTGCCACCACAATCTAAGCCAAAATCAAAAGGCAGACACTTAACTGACTGAGTCACCCAGGCGCCCTGAGAGATTGATTTTTAAAAGAGTGGTCAAGGAAGTCCTCGTCAGCAAGGCCATATTTGAGCAGAGAAGCAAGTGAGAAAATTGGCCATGAATATTTACAGATGAAAAACATTCCAGGAAGATGGGCTGGCAAGCAACAAGGCTCTGAGGTTGAGGCATATGTGGCATAGTTTAGGACACAGAGGGAAAGCCCTTGGGGCAGGTTGGAAATGACAGAGTGAGGTGGAAAAGGAAAGGAGAGAAATGAGGAAGACAGGACAGGGCCGTAGTTCACAGTACCTTCTGGGCTTTTATGAGACGGGAGGGTTTGGAGTCTAAGAATTCTATTTAGAAGCAAGACGGGCACCTGGGTGGCTCATTCGGTTAAGCATCCGACTTCGGCTCAAGTCATGATCTCGCAGTTCACGAGTTCAAGCCCCACACAGGGCTCTGCGCTGACAGCTCAGAGCCTGGAGCCTGCCTCAGATTCTGTGTCTCCCTCTCTCTCTGCCCCTTCCCCGCTTGTGCTCCATTTTTCTCTCTCAAAAATAAATTAAAACATTAAAAATAAAATAAAAATAGAAGGGAGAAAAGGGGAGACCCCTCAGTCATGGCAATAATGTGGGTAAGTGAGGTTGGAGACATGTTCTGTGGTGAGAGAGGCACAGCTAGTAAGAGATGGCTGAATTCTAGAAATATTTCAAGGAGGAGTCTACATTTCCTGGCAGAGTGGATGAGAAATGTGGGAGAAAGAGAAAACGGCCATGAAACCTCTCTGGGTTTGGCTCGATCAACTTGAAAAAAATGTTGTCTTTCAGTGAGACCAAAGTGGGCAATTTCTTTTCAACTGTTTACTTCTTTCTTCACCTTTCTTTTTTTTTTTTTTTTAATGTTTACATATTTGTTTTGAGAGAGGGAAAGAGAGAGAGCAGGGGAGGGGCAGACAGACAGGGAGAGGGAGAATCCCAAGCAGAGCTCAAAGCGGGGTTCAATCTCAGAAACAGTGAGGCCATGACCTGAGCAGAAACCAAGAGTTGGATGCCTAACCAAGCGAGCCATCTAGACTTCACCCTTCTTAATAAGGCCTTCCCTCAAAGGAAAGTTCTACCACAACTTAACTGACCAGGGAGAAGGGAAGTACCCAGTTCGGGGATTCTCAGCCTGAGACTCCTGGGACTGCTTTCTTCCGTTCCACATCTTTCTACCACATCAACAGGCCTTCTTTATCATAACACAGGATTACAGCTAAAAGAACATCAAGACACAGGCTGGATGCAAGGTATCTCTAGGTTACCCCAAGGCGAAGAAGACAAAACCAACCACACTGGGGGAAATTGTAACCTGTGATACCATCCTCCCAGTGAATAATAAATACAGCCTAACTCCTTGCCAGATCACATCTAGCTCTCCAAAAAATTACAGGTTGCACCTGGGTGGCTCAGTCAGGTTAAGCATCCTGCTCTTGGTTGCAGCTCAGGTCATGATCTCACAGTTCTTGGGGTCGAGCCCCACATCAGGCTCTGCACGGACAGTGCACAGCCTGCTTGGGATTCTCTCTCTCTCTCTCTCTCTCTCTCTCTCTCTCCCACTCTCTCTCTGCCCTGCCCCCCCTTCTTTCTTTCTCTCACTCTCTCAAAATAAATAAATAAATAAACTTTTAAAAAAAAAATCACGAAATATGTTGGGGCGCCTGGGTGGCTCGTTGGTTAAGCATCAGACTTTGGCTCAGGTCATGATCTCATGGTTCATGGGTTCGAGCCCCGTATCAGGCTCTGTGCGGACAGCTCAGAGCCTGGAGCCTGCTTCGAATTCTGTGTCTCCCTCTCTCTCTCTGCCCCTCCCCCACTCACACTCTGTCTCTCGCTCTCAAAAATAAATAAAACATTAAAAAAAATTAAAAATCACAAAATATGCTAAAAGGCAAGGCAAAACAAAACAAACAAACTAAACACAGCCTGAGGAGTCAGAGCAAGCATTAGAACCAGACTCAGATATGACCGAAGTACTGGAATGATCAGATTAGGAATTTTAAATAACCATGATTAATATGCCAAGGGCCCTAATCAGGAAAAAAAAAAAAAAATGGACACCATACAAGATGAAATGAATAACGGAAGCACAGAGATGGAAACATCAAGAAAGAATCAAAAGGAAAGGCTAGAGATCAAAAATGCTGTAACAAGAATGAAGAAAGCCTTCGATAGGCTCATCGGTAGATTCAACATGGCTGGGGACATGTAAATCTGATCACATCCTTTTCAACTTGAAATTAGCTAATGGTTCCCTTCTCACTCAGAGTAGAAGTGGGAGGTTTACGATGGCCTGTGAGCCATACCTGATTTGTACACCTTCTCTGTACACCTTCTATCTCTTCCTCGTCCCCTACTCTCCTTCACATACTCACTCCACCACACAAGCCTGCGTGCTATTTCGCAAACACACCAAGCATGCCTCAAGCTAGGATGCCGCTACCTCTGTCTGGAAAGCTCGTCCCCCTGATATTGGCATGGCCGCCCCTCACTTCATTTTAATATGCTACATAACGTACTTGCTAATTTTGTCTGGGACTTATCGTCTCTTTCTCCAATTCCCCGCCAAGCCCACTTTCCCACCAGAACATAAACTCTACTTGAGAGTGGATCTGTGTTTTTATGCTTTGTTCTTCAATGCATCCCAAGAACCTAAAGTATTATCAGACACATGGTAGAACCTTAATATATATTTCATTGAAAGAATAATGGGTCAGAGTATCTAAAGATACAGAGCCATTCTTGACAGAAAATAAGGGAGGAATACAATAATAGAAGAAGACTTCAGCAACCCACTTCCAACATTGGATAGATCATCCAGACACAAAATCAGTAAGGAAACGGTGGACTTGAACAGCACAACAGAGCAAATGGGCCCAACAGACATATATAGAACATTCCATGCAACTGCAACAGAATACCCATCCTTTTCAAGTACACATGGAATATTCCCCAGGATGGATCATAGGTTAAGCCACAAAACGAATCTTATCAAATTTAAGAAAACTGAAATCATATCAAGTATCTTTCCGCACCACAATGGTGTGAAGTAGAAATCAATAACGGGGGAAAACAATGAAATCCACAAATGTGTAAAAATAAAAAAAAAAAAAAAACACTCCTAAAGTACCAGTAGTTCAAAGACGTAATCAAAAGGGGGATCAAAAAGTATCTTGAGACAAATGAAAATGGAAATGCAACATATCAGGAAGTCTTTCCGCTGAAATCAGGAGGAAGATAAGGATGTCCATTCTGACTACATCTATTCAACAGAGTACTGGAAGTTCTAGCCAAAGCAATTAGGTAACAAAAAGAAATAAAAAGACATCCCAACTGGAAAGGAAGCAGTAAAACTGTCTGCAATTATATGATCTTATATAAACAGGAAAGCATAAAGATTCCACCAAAAAAGTATTAGAAATAGTGAACAAACTCACTAAAGTTGATTGGCACACCTGACTGGCTCAGTCCATTAAATGTCTGACTTTGGCTCAGGTCATGATCTCATGGCTTGTGAGTTTGAGCCCTGCGTCGGGCTCTGTGCTGACAGCTCAGAGACTGGAGCCTGCTTTGGATTCTGTGTCTCCCTCTCTCTGTCCCTCCCTTGCTCACAGTCTATCTCTGTCTCTGTCTCTCTCTCTCTCCCCAAAATAAATAAACATGAAAAAAAATTCAGTAATTTGCAGGATACAAGATCAACATGCAAAAATCAGTGCATTTCTATACACTGGCAACAAACTATACAAAAAAGAAATTAAGAGAACAATTCCATTTACAAAACTGTAGCATCCAAAAACAACAAGTGCTTAGGAATTAAATTTAACCCAGGAGGTGAAAAATCTGTACACCAAAAACTAGAAAATTCAGGTCATGAAAGAAAGAAACTGATGAAAGAAACTGAAGAAGACACATAAAAACTGAAGATAACCCATATTAATGGATTAGAAGAAATAATATTGTTAAAATATCCATACTACCCAAAACAATCTATAGACTCAATACAATCCCTATTCAGATTCCAATGCATTTTTCACAGAAATAGAAAAAAAAGTCCTGAACTTTATATGGAACCATGAAAGACTGCAAATAGCCAAAGCAATCTTGAGCAAAAAAGACAAAGTTGGAGGCATCATGCTACCTGCCTTCAAAATCTACTGCAAACCTATAGTACTTAAAACTGCATGAAATTGGCATAAAATACAGATATATATAAAGCAATAGAGCAGAATAAAGAACCCAATAAATCCACACATTTCTGGTCAATTGATCTTTACCAAAGTTGCCAAGAAACACGCAACAGGGAAAGGACAGTCTCTTCAATAAATAGTGTTGGGAAAATTGTTTTCCACACACAAAAGAAGGAAATTGGACATTTATCTCACTCCATATACAAAAGCCACTCAAAGGATTAAAGACTTAAATGTAAGGCCTGAGAGGTGCCTGGGTGGCTCAGTTGGTTGAGTGTCCAGCTCTTGGTTTCTGCTCAGGTTATGATCTCATGGTTCATGGGTTTGAGTCCCGCATTGGGCTCTGCACGACAGCGTGGAGCCTGCTTGTGATTCTGTCTCCCTGTCTCTCTGCCCCTCCCCCACTCGTTCTCTCCTCTCTCTCTCTCAAAATTAAATAAACTTTTTTTTTGTTAAGTGTAAGGCCTGGGGCGCCTGGGTGGCTTAGTTGGTTAAGCATCCAACTTTGGCTCAGGTCATGATCTCCCTATTCATGAGTTCGAGCCCCGAGTTGGGCTCTGTGCTGACAGCTCAGAGCCTGGAACCTGCTTTGGATTCTGTGTCTCCCTCTCTCTATGCCCCTCCCCTACTCATGCTCTGTCTCTCTCTCTCTCTCTGTCTCTCAAAATAAATAAACATTAAAAAATCTTTTTTAATAAATAAATAAATACATAAAAATGTAAGACCTGAACTCATAAAACCATTAGAAGAAAACGTAGGGGAAAACACTTCTTGACGTTGGTCTGGGCAATCATTTTTTGGACATGACCACAAAAGCATAGGTAACAAAGAACAAAAACAGAAAAATGGGCTTTCAACTAGCAAAAAAGTTGCACATTAAAGTAAACAACCAACAGAGTGAAGAGACTACATATGGAACAGGAGAAACTATGTACAAACCATACATCCGATAAGGGGTTTATGTCCAAAATGCATAAAGAACTCAAATCAATGTCAGGAAAATGAATTACCCAATTAAAAAATGGACAAAGGATCTGAACAGACATTTCTCAAAAGAAAAAAGACAAGTGGCCAACAGATATATGAAAAGATGATCAATAGCAATAGTCATCGGAGAAATGCAAATCAAAACGACAAGGAGATAGCACTTCACACCTGTCAGAAAGGCCAATATCAAAAAGACAAAAGATAACAAGCGTTGGTGAGGACGTGGAGGAAAAGGCAACCCTTGTACACTGTTAATGGGAATGTAAAGTGCATTAGCCATCATGAAAAACAGTAAGGGAGATCCCTCAAAATACTAAAAATAGAACTGGCCCTGTAATCCAGCAAGCTCACTTCGGGGCATTTACCAGGAAGAAATGAAATCAGTATCTTGGAATGCTTTCTTCCTTCCCATGTATGTTGCAGGATTATTCATAATAGCAAAATATGGAAACAAACTACATGTCTGTCAACGAATGAGTGGATGAAGAAAATGTGGTACACATATGCAATGGAATATTACTCAGCCACAAGAAAGAAATGTTGCCATTTGCAATAACATGGATGAACCTGGAGGACATTAATGAAGCAAGCCAGACAGAGGACGAGAAATACTGTAAGATCTCACTTACAGGTGGAATCTTTAAGAAAAAAAAAATTGTTGCATTCATAGAAGCACAGAGTAGAATGTTGGTTACCAGGAGTTGGGGAGGTGGAGGAAATGGGGAGATATTGGTCAAAAGGTACAAAGTTGCAGCTACATAGAATGAATACATCTAGAGATCTCACGTACACCCATGATGGCTACAGTTAATAAAACTGTATCAAGGGGCACGTGGGTGGCTCAGCCGGTTAAGCGGCTGACTTCAGTCTCTCAGGTCATGGTCTTGAGGTTCAGGAGTTCGAGTCCTGCATTAGGGTCTGTACCAACGGCTTAGAACCTGGAGTCTGTTTCAGATTCTGTGTCACCCTCTGTCTGCCCCTCCCCTGCACATGTTCTGTTTCTTTCTCTCTCAAAAATAAATCAATATTTTAAAAAATTGTTTTTTAATTTTTTTAATAAATAAATAACAAAACTGTAGCAAACACTGGAAATATGCTAAGTGAGTAGATCTCAATACCAAAAAAACCTGATGTGCAAGGAGATATATTCATTAGCTTGACAAGAATAAGCCTTTCACTACATATATCATGTTATACACCTTAAATACACAATTTTTATTTTAAAAAAAGAAAAATGTGGAGATCAAAGTGGAAACTGACCTATCGAACATGGTGAGACAGAGAGGGGGTGAGTTTCAAGGAAGCAAAGTCAATTATCTTTCCCTTTGCAAAACCAGTAATAAGGGCTCATTGCAATAAGCAGATGATAAGGTAGATAATAAGGCAGTGTGTCCACTGGAGTCTTCAGGGTCCCATAAAGCAAAGAAAGGTGGGTCACAGAAGAATGAGCAAAAGGGCAAATACACAAGTCAACAGCAAGAGAAATGGAAGACCACCATTTTGAGGACGGTTGAGTACAAGGCTTCTCCCCCACACACATACCTTATCCATAGGCATCCACAGCCATAGGCATCAAGGAACACACCCAGGATCAGAAATTTGGCCTCCCAGAAAGAGCAGAGGGAAAGGGTGGTTGGTTTTATGCACCCACAGCTGAGTTGGTATGTTTAAAACAACTGCTAATGTAATCTAGATCTGAGGTCACAGATGCTGCCCCGTTTATCTAATATTTGCCAAGCGTTAGGTGAGAAATTACATTTGCCACCTCAATAGATTCTATGCGGTTAATTACATGAGTCACTTGTAAAAGCATAACCCGCCTCCCGTGTTCAGCAAAACTTCAGTGGTGTTCATACCATATGAGGTTTAGTGGTACTGAAAAGATCAATATAGAAACAGTCGTAACCACACAGCATCAACAAAAACCCCCAAAGCAATTTGTTCTGACTCCACAATGGGGGTTACATGTTCCCAGTCTCCATAGAACACTTTCCTTTAATATTTTTTCTACCAAATTCAGACAGCAAATTATATATAAATCAACTCCATTATACAGCGGAGACCTAGAGACCTCATAGGAGAGGGGCGAAGGGAATAGTAACTCTTAGCCCAAATAATTGCGCTCCTGACTCCATACATACAAGTCATCCCTTAGTTTAGAAAGAACGTTACCATGTATAGGACAAAGCGATCTTTTATTCAGTAAGGAATAAAGTAGCAAGCACAGTATAGCTGAGCAATCTCTGACCTACGAATTAGAATATCCGTGTTCTAGTCCTCCGTCTACACCTCAGAAACAGTGTCCTTGGGGGAAGTGGTTCGCCCATTTGGGCCTCCTCTTCCTCTTCTGCAGGATATTTCAAATTGTGCTATTACAATCGACTGAGATCTGAGATCATGCACATGTTGGGGAAACCATCCGTTATCATTGACATTTTACTATTTTTGCCATACATTCCAGAGCCATTATTACATTTAATTAGGAAACCGCCATGAATACACAAGTTATTGTCCAAGTTACCATGTTACATGGTCTTAGACACTGTGGACAGAAGTCACGGCATGATTCAATATCTTCCATGTGACTAGAGCATAAAACCCCCAAGACATGGAATATAGTTATTTGGGCTGCTTTTAAGGAAAACCATATTTTGAGGCATCATTTTATTTTCCTCTTCAAAGAAGACATCCAAAATGGCCAAATGTGTGTAGAGACACAGTAAGCAAGGAATAGAGGTAAGAGAGTAAAATTGTTTCAGATTTACACTTCATAGGATTCTAATGTCGTGTAGTGAAATCATAAGTAGGGAATATATTTTCTCGAGCTATCTACACTGCTATAAAGACACAGTGAAATATATCTTTATCTTGTTTGATAGCACTTGGTAAATATTGTTCACTTAACAGACGTTATAAATTACTCACTGCCAAACAGGAAAAAGAAAGTCAGCCTTAACAACTATGAAGTGATCAAAAGGCTATATTTAAAAACTTGGAGGCCATAGTCATAAAATGTGATTTAACTGAAGATTTTATGGTATGCTCATGAACAAGTAAATCAGACTCTTCAGTGTTTATCTCTGATAACTGCTGGTTTCACAAGCCATCACCCAAGAATGAGGTGCTGTAATTAACCCCTAACACAAGATTCCATAAGCAGCACACAGATAATAAAAATGACAATGGTTTCCCCATCTTTTGGTGTCGGCAAGGGGGCACCTTTTAACTTTCTTTCCTTGATCAAATATCAGATCTGAAATCTTGAAGGAGAAAAAAAAGGGGGGGGAGGGAACAATATCTGAAATATGATGAGAGTTTTTTAAGGTAACCTCGTCCAGAAAAATTAATTTTCAGAAAAAGCTGTCAAAATGTATTCATGGAACCAAAGTACAAATAAATCTTGGTCTACTTAGGGTTCTGCTTTGAAATAAAAAATAAGCACATTATCTAAGGAATATTCTAAAACAACTGTCGGCAAACTTTTTCCGTAAAGGGCCACATAGTAAATAGTTCAGGCTTGTGTGCCATACGGTCTCAGTTGCAAATACTTAACTCTGCAGTAATAGCTCAAAAGCAGCCATAAACAATATGTAAATGAGTGAACATGGCTGTGTGCCAATAAAACTTTATTTACGGGCACTGAAATTTGAATGTCATAGACTTCTCGCGTGTTATGAAATGTTTTTGTTTTGATATTTATCCGCCATTGAAATGTGTAAAAGCCACACAGTTCTCAGGCTGTTACAAAGACAGGGGCAATGCAGGATGTGGCCTGAGGGCTATAGGTCGACAACTCCTATCCTAAGATATCACGGACAGTATCACCCTAACAGACAAAGGTCGTTTTTTCCAGAAGGCTGTGGGTTTTTCTCCATTTATCTAATTTTTGGAAGCCAAGAAAGGAAAATCTATGCCCTACTTCTCATATAAGCTCTCACTATGGAATCATCATTGAGGCTGACCTACCCCATCTGGTGAAAGCATGGATAAAGCACAGGACACAGAAGAATCCCATCACCCCCAACACCTGTCCCTTCTATCCTTTTATACACTAAATTCTCTCCACGCAATATACACATACCACTGTCCTGTCCTCTGTCACTGTAGGGCTGTCTTTTCAAGACTGTCATAAAAATGGAATCAGATAGCGGGTAACCTTTTGAGACTCACTTTTTTCACCAAGCAAGATGCCTTTGACATTCATCCAAGGTGTTGTGTACATCAACTGTCTCTCTTCCTGTTTCCTGCTGAGGTATTTAGTGTCCCATCATGTGAAGGCACCACGGTGTCTTTATCCCTTCACCCACTGAAGGACATTTGGGTTGTTTCCAGTTATTCATGATTACAAAGAGAGCTTCTATAAATATTCACATATAGGTTCTTGCGTGAACATAAGCTTACAGTCCACCTGAGAAATTAGCTAGGGAAAGTCTTTCTGGGTCACATGGTAAGTATATGTTCAATGTCACAAGGAACTGCTAAAACAGCAGCTGGACCCTTTTGTATTCTAGTTACTTCACATCCTCACCAGCACTTGCTATCAGTATTTTTCTTGAGTTTGGTCACTGTAGCCGGTGTGCATTGGTTTGAATTTGCGTTTCCCCAGTGGTTCATGACGTTGGATATCTTTTCATGTGCTTACTTACCACCCGTATTTCCTCTTCAGTGAAGTCTCTGTTCAACTCTCAGACCCACTTTTAAGCTGGGTTGTTTGTTTTCTTACTGTTGAGCTTGGAGTGTTCTTTATATACTCTGTACAAGCTGTTCGTCGGGTATGTGATGTGCAAATACTTCCTCTCAGTCTGTAGCCTGTCTTTTCATACTCTTAACACTGTTTATTTATCAAGAACATTTTTAAGTTTGATCAACTTCAATTTATCAGTACTTTTTTTTTTTTATTTTAGGTATCTTTTTCCGGTATCGTGCCTAAGAACTCTCTAACCCCAATTCCTAAAGACTGCTAATGTTTTCTTGAAAATACTACATGGTTTTATATTTTGCATTTAGATGTTCTATCCTTTTTCTGTCAAATTTTTAAAAAACGTGTGGTTTAGATTAAATCAGACTGTAGGATTCTTCCTTCCACAGTTCTCTGAGACTCTGTTCTTTTTTTCTTTTCTTAATAGCATTTCTCAGGGCACCTGGGTGGCTCAGTCCTTTAAGCGTCGGGCTTTGGCTCAGGTCATGATCTCACAGTTTGTAGGTTCGAGCCCCGGGTCAGGCTCTGTGCTGACAGCTCAGGGCCTGGAGCCTGCCTTGGATTCTGTGTCTCCCTCTCTCTCTGCCCCTCCCCCGCTCATGCTCTGTGTCTCTCTCTCTCAAAAATAAATGGACATCAAAAAAAAAATCTTTAACAGAGAGCATTTCTCTGTGTTGTTCCAAATGGGTAATTTTCTCGATCTTCCAGTCCGCTGATTTCCCTGCCATCTCCCTTCTGCTATTTTGCCAACATGTAAGCTTTTGACTTCGGTTATCGTTATTTTTCAGTTTAAAATTTTTCATTTGGTTCTTAATTGTATCTTCTACTCGCTCAGATGTACTACCTGTTCGTTCTTTTTGAGAGTATTCACCCTTACGTACTGGAGCATTTTATAACAGCCGCTTCAAAGTTGATCCCTGGCAATTCCACCATCAGTACCATCGAGGCCTCAGCAACTATACTGTCTTCTCCCACGTGAGCTATAATTTTCCTGGCTATTTCTGTGCCAAGTCATCTTTTTGTTTTTAAGTTTATTTATTAGAGAGAGAGAGAGCACGAAGGGAAGAAGGGCAGAGAGAGAGGGAAAGAGAGAAAATCCCAAGCAGGCTCCACTCTGTCAGCACAGAGCCCAATGTGGGGCTTGAACCCGTAACCTGTGAGAGCATGACCTGAGCTGAAATCAAGAGTTGGGTGCTTAACCGACTGAGCCACCCACGTACTCCAAGTAATCTTGAATACGGTAAGACTGCAGCTCTTACTTAAATCCTATGGAAAATGTTGAAGCTTTGTTTTAGGAGGCAAACAACGCGGCTGGACCCAATTCTCAAGTTTTAATCAGCCTGCCACAGGTTGTGATTCCACTGCCAGCACCATTTCAAAGCCTCTGTGATGCTATTTGGACCTAGATGTCTGCTACCCAGTGACCAACCTGAAATCTAAGCAGTGGTCTGCTCTGTCATTCAGTTGTCAAAACTTACTGTTTAAGGTCAGATATTCACATGAGTAGCTCGGATGCAATCCCAGGAGCTCACAAACAAATTCCTGGAGCTACTTGGGCCAACTCCTCCCTCTCTGACATTTGTTCACTTCTCTTTGGTTCGCTGAAAATCCCCTTCTGGATCCATTAATCAGAAAACTGCAGCTTTACTTCCCCTGTTCTACACTTCTGGAGAATGTGCTATCAGGGACAGGCAGCAGGAAGACAGAGAGAGACAGAAAATCAATTCGGTCTTTGTCCCACCCTCTGGAGGCCACAGGAGGGAGGCTCCCCTCAGGGTCCCACTGGGAGAAGACGGCTGGAATTTCCACGTTTGGAATTCTCCCAGACTTGACTTCATGTATCTCTCCACACAGCTGACTGTGATCTTTCACTAGAATAAAACAGAACCGTGAGGGCTCCTGGGGGGCTCAGTCGGTTAGACGTTGGGCTCTTGATTTCCCCTCAAGTCATGATCTCAAGGTTTGTGAGATTGAGCCTCTTGTCAGACTCTGCACTGACAGCATGGGTCCTGCTTGACATTCTCTCTCTCTCTCCCTCTCCCTTTGCCCCTCTCTCTCTCTCTCTCTCAAAATAAATATATAAACATTTAAAAAATAAAAAGAGGGCCCCTGGTGGCTCAGTTGGTTGAGTGTCCAACTCTTTTTGTTTGTTTGTTTGTTTGTTTGTTTGTTTCTGAGAGAGAGAGAGAGAGAGAGAGAGAGAGAGAGAGACAGCCAGAGAGGGGCAGAGAGAGAGGGAGACACAGAACTCTAAGCAGACTCCAGGATCTGAGCTGTCAGCACAGAGCCCGACATGGACTCGAACCCACAAACCACGAGATCATGACCTGAGCCAAAGTCGGACACTTAACCAAATGAGCCATCCAGACGCTCCTGAGTGTCCAACTCTTGATTTAGGCTCAGGTCATAATCCCACGGTCATGGGATCGAGCCCCACATTGGGCTCTGCACTGAGCATGGAGCCTCCTTGGTGGGATTCTCCCTCCCTCCCTCCCTCTCTCTCTCCCCCCCCTTCTCCCTACTGTGCTCTCTCACTCTCTCAAAATTTTTTTAATTAAAAAATTTTTTAAAAAATAGAACTGTAAGTATCACAGAGTTTAGTGAGTTCTTGAAAGAGGACCCAGTTGTTCCCTTAATTACCTCCATTTTGACCTCCGTGTGTACTTTCCAATGGATTAAATCCTTCCTTCCAGCTTATGTCTTAACTCCAACCAAAGACTCAACAGGCAAAAAGTTCCCATGATGGGAACCCAAAGTAACCCCTCAAGCAATCAGGACTGCCATGACACCAGCAACACCCAGCATAACCGATCCCCAAGACAATGACTGACCCGACCTTTACTGCCTAGCTGCACAGATCTGTCAACCTTTGTCTCACATTTTCCTTACATAAACCTAGAGGTCTTTTCTGCACTTCAGAGCTAGTTCTTGGGACATTAGTCCTCTGTCTTCTCAGCGTCGGCCTCAGTGAAATCAATTTCTTGTTTCACCACCCCTGTCTCTCTGCCTTTGGATTTACTAGTGGCAAGTGGCCCAACCTGGCCCAACTGGGACCCCCAGAGCTCAGGTGCCCTTGGGCCTCTGCACCCCAGTTCCATTCTCTGAGTCCTTTCTAGTGAATTATCAAAATGGACAGGGGTTGGGGCGCCTGGGTGGCTCAGGTGGTTGAGTGTCCAACTCTTGGTTTCGGCTCAGGTCATGATCTTATGGTTCATGGGGTCAAGCCCTGCATCGGGTTCTGCCCTGATGTTGCAGAGACTGCTTGGGATTCTCTCCCTGTCTCTCTGCCCCTCCTGCAATCTCTCTCTGTCTCTCAAAATAAATAAATAAACTTAAAAAAAAACGGAGGGTGGTCTTTGGGAACCCCTAAATTTGAAACTGGTGTCAAAAGTGGGGGTGGTCTTGTAGACTGTTCCCTAACTTCACGTTCTGTGTCCCTTACTCGGATGTATTAGAATTAGGGTAGGCCAGAGGAGGGGGGCCTGTCTTTGAATCCAGCTCGTGAAACTATCCAGGCTTCTTCAAGACTCTGGCGTAATCCCAGAAGCAGAGAAAGAAAGTGTAATTGAAAAGCCTTCCCAGGGAATCCTGATAGGCTCCTGGATTTAAAACTACTTCCGCTGAGAATTCTTGATATTTTCTAAATATGTAACAAAACAGAAGATAGCCAGGAGTTGGACAGAGTTTATAAGTTGATTGCTTTATCCCTGTCCTGTTTAAAAGCCTTCTCTGGCCTGCCATTACCCAAGTAATAAATCAAATAAGCTTCACATTCCATATTCCCTGCAATCTAACCCCAAACCAGCTTTATTTTCTGCTGCTTTCTTCTACACTATCCCAGCGAGTCCTATCCCAAACCTCTGATTTAATTAGTGGTTTAGGGTGGGGCTCTGGCATCAATATATTTTGAAAGCTTCCCAAATGGTTCTACTATGGATCCAGGAGAGATAAGCTCCTAATGTTTTATTTTATAGCCAAGTAGATCACTACTTATTATATAAACCTAGGATAACATCATATTTTTACCTCTAGAAATCCACACATTCTTGAAGGTCCAGCACAAATGAGAAACGTTCCAGGAAGCCTTCTCTGATCACACTAGACCAGAATCAATGTCTGTTTCTCTAGGGTCCCTCTGTGTTTTGTATGCAACACTCCATAGGCCCTTCCACATTCCACATTACCTCATGCTTAAGAGGCTGCAACGAAGAAAAAGTATGATCCAAATATCAGCTCTGTGAATTACCCTATTATTTTTTTTTTAATTTTTTATAAGTTTATTTATTTATTTTGAGAGAGAGAGACTGAGAGCATGCAGGCAGAGAGAGAGAGAGAGAGAGAGAGAGAGAGAGAGTCCCAAGCAGCCTCCACCCTCTCAGCACAGAGCCCAACGTGGGACTCGAACTCACAAACCATGAGACCATGCCCTAAGCCAAAATCAAGAGTCAGACGTTCAATGGACTGAGCCACCCAGGTGCCCCTACCCTGTGATTTTAATACAGTGTTTAATTCCCAAAGATTTAAAGACTTGATCTATAAAATTTGAAAACCAAATGGTTATCTTCCAGTGTTGCTCTAAGGTATAAATGAGACCCTTCTGTGCTCCCCCCACCTTCTTCACATCACAGGGCATAGAAAAGACTATTCTAACAGCTTCCTGGTGGTGTTCCAGAGGCTATGGGTACAAGTGCGCCTGAGCTCCGGGGGTCCCAAACGGACCAGGTTGGGCCACTCACCGCTAGTAAATCCAGGGGCAGAGAGACAAGTGGTGGGTGAAACCAGAAAGGAATTTATTTCAGCGAGGCCAACCCTGGGAAGACCAAGAAGTAGCTCTGAAGTGCAGAAAACCCCTCAACGTTTTTATAAGGAAAATAAATATAGGGCAAAGGTCAGTTGGGAAGCGCAGGAGGGCAGTGAAGGTCAGGTCAGTTACTGTCTTGGGGTCAATCACGCAGGGTGTTGCCGGTGTCACGGCAGTCCCTGTTGCCTGAGGGGTAGTTTCAGTTCCCCTCATAAGACATTTTGTCCACCGGGTCTCTTGCCTGGGTTAAGTGACAACTTGGAAAGAAGGACTTAATTCATTAGAAAGCACCCATTGAGGTCAAAATGGAGGTAGTTAAGGCAACATCCAGGTCCTCTTCTAGTGCGGGCTGCTTGTGGTCAGAGGTGATGGGCAGTGGCTTCCCTCTACTCCAGGCCTTGTGCTACTGCTCCAAGAGTTAACAAGACCAGTATCTGGACATACCTGCAACCCATTCAAAAAATACTGATTGGGTGCCCATTAGATTCACAGGGAGAGCATTAAAAGCTACCACTGCTTGGATATCACCCCCAGAGATTATGATTTCATTCGCCTGGGCCACAGCCAGAGGCACTGGGGGTTTTTAAAGCTCCCAGATCATTCTCCTGCACATCTAAGGTTGAGGACCACTGAACATAAAAAATATGAAGCAGAAACATCATTACATGGGTGCTTGGGTGGCTCCGTCGGTTAAGTGTCCAATTCTTGGTTTTAGCTCAGGTCATGATCTCACAGTTTGTGAGCTCAAGCCCCCCATCATGATCTGCACTGATAGCGAGGAGCCTACTTGGGATTTTCTCTCTCCTTTTCTCTCTCTGCCCCACTCCCACTCATGCTTTCACAGGCTCGGTCTCTCTCTCTCTCTCTCTCTCTCTCTCAAAATAAATAAATAAAAACTTTAAAAAAAAGAAACATTTTTAAGTAAACTTCTAGGTTATAAATTTCTTAAGAATGGAGAAGGTAGATTTTTCAAATCTACAGCACAAGCTTCCAGGCTTAGTAGGACAGACGTACACACCGTATCATTAGGGTGACTCTAGTGTTTCTCAATCTTACTATACAAAGTAATAAAACAAATGTTAAGAAAAGGAAAAGTTCCATAAAGCCATGAATGGTTTCAGGCCTAGTTCTTTCAATTCAAGAAAGCTGAACATCTTGAAGCCTAAGGAATGAATTCCCCCATTTGTTTCTGGTCTTGGGTTTCGTGATAAACAGGCTTCTCTCTTACAGAATTTGCCTCCGGTGTTTGGAAACTTCAAAATGGAAGAGAGACTTTTCAGTGATTCTGGTTCTCATTGATGAAATCACTTAATGTAAATGGGGCTTACCTTTACCAATTCATCAGAAATTCTAAAGCTCCTAATCAATCCCATTTATATTCACAAAATCCCAAATGTATTTCCATTGAGTATTTTCACAGTAGATAATAGGTTCGACTAACCACTGGCCAGTGTCACCAAGAATAACAAAAGAGGCAATAATCCCAAATGAGGCATTCCACCTCTGTTCAAAAGCTTGAAATGTACCTGGGCAGGCCATGTCAACAAAATTTCAGGTAGTGTAAAATATATAAACCCCTGCCCTCCCCCCAACACACATGCATGCATGCGTGTGAGCACACACACAAAAACACACATGCCTGTTGTTTCTGTCATGCACCTTGGAGGTGAAACACTTAAGTTTGACTCTCCTAGCCTTCGTATACTATTGGATGTACCATTCAAACAAGTTTCTGTGCCTCAGTTTTCCATATCTATATAACAAGGGGCCATAACATTACTAATGCCTCTTAAGCACTGATTATGATTTGAAGAAACTTAGACTAAATGAAAGGGAAATCAGTATTTGGTGAGTGCTTGCTTTCAGAAGCTAATCACGTGGCTTCAACAAAGAAAAACATGCCTAAACAAGCTTAACAAAAACGAAAATTTGGAGGGTGCACCTGGCTGGCTCAGTCAGTAGAGCAAATGACTCTTGATCGTGAGTTCCAGGCCCACGTTGGGCATGGTGCCTACAGGACAGGTGAGGCAAAGCGAGGCGAGGCAAGACAAGACAAGGCAAGGAATTTTTTGGAAAATACCTGTAATACCCAAAAGTAGGCATTGGAAGAGATCCTCATAAGGGACTAGGTCTTCCTTGGAAAGAATTTACTTATCTTTCAAGGGAAATTCTTCTCTTTCTTGGTCTCTGAAAAGGGAGTGAAGTCTGTCCATGGTCAGCACATGTGCTGAGGTTCCTCTTGAACAAATTAAGAAAGACTATCATCCAGAATCCATCCTGCTGCACAGGCATCTCAAACTCTTACTCACCTGGTTTCTTTTTTCAGTAATTCCTCAACTACAGCCACACGAATGAGTGGACGAGAGCAGGAAGACAACATATAAATATATACGTTAGTTAAAAGGAAAAAAAAAAGCAACCCAGTTCTGTCACATTTAAAGAAAGAAAAATGTAAAATACTTCACCCATCTGTGTTGCAAGTTAAGAAAAGTATTAGGGCACCTAAACGGCTCAGTAGTTACGTGTTCGACTCTTGATTTTGGCTCAGGTCATGATCTTGGCTCAGGTCATGATCTCACAATTTGTGAGATCGAGCCCCACATTGGGCTCTGCACTGGCAGTGCAGAGCCTGCTTGGAATTCTCTCTCTCCCTCTCTCTACCCCTCCCTGACTCTCTCTCTTTCTCTCTCTCAAAATAAATAAACATTGAAAAACATTGGGGAAAAAAAGGAAAGCCCATTAAACTGGCATACATTTAAGAAGTATAATTTACAACAAACCCTATGTTGTACTTCTATGAAAGTAAAACCAGAGAAGAGAGAGAAGAAAAAGAGAGAGAGAGAAAATCAACACAATTGAAGAAGGAGTACGTGGATTTACAACACAAATATTTTATTCCCATCTAATCTGAGAGCACTTTTTTGTCATTTTAAGAAGGATTTAAGAAGAAAAATCCCACTTCCTGGCTGGAGAGTGTCAAACATTACATTTCATCTCAACAATGAAGATTTCTTCTTTTTTTTTTTTTTTATTTATTTGGGGGGGGCGGGGGTACACATGCACATGAGTGGGGAAGGCATAGAGGGAGAGAGAGAGAGAGAGAGAGAGAGAGAGAGAGAGAGAATCCCAAGCAGGCTATACACTGTCAGTGCAGAGCCCAACCTGGGGCTTAATCTCACAAACTGAAATTGACCTGAGTAGAAATCAAGAGTTGGACACTTAACCAACTGAGTCACCAAGGCACCCCAAGGTTGCTTATTTATTTTCTAATCGTTGACAACAGAGAACTTCTGTGAACTTCTTGAATAGTGTATGAAATTTTATAACTGATGCTCATTTTTCTGAAGAAAATGTTCAGAGGATTTATCAGATGTTCAGTTTGTGTTATCGACTCTCCCACAAATCGAGAACCACTTATTAAAGTTAACACTGAGTTTCAAAAGTCATGTTGCGTTTTTGCAACTATAGGCACAAAGCATATCCGAATTGATCCAATTGTTTGGTCTGACTGGTGAGCCAAAAATTTCTTCTTCATTGCCTCAAACAGGCAGTAAGTTCTGAGAACCAAACTTTGATATTTGACCAATTTGGATTTGTAGATCTGAACCTGAAGTCAGATCATTTTGGCAGTTTGATTAGTCTTCCACCACTTTGCTTCCTTCTACATTCCATGGACTTCCAGTGTCAGTTTGTCTACAGTTTCTCCCTGGGGGAGAGTTCAAACTCCTTCCCTTCAGGTACCCATGTTTGCATCACTGTCTAGAATTTTCTTTTATTTGACACTGGAGGAAATGACTACTTTTTAAACCCTCAAAGTCCGATGGCTCAAAGCCCGTGCTGCAAAGCCAGCCAATTTCCATGTATGTCTACAGTCCACAGATTTTCCATCCTTAATACAGATTCATAAAAGGAAATTTCGCCAATTGTAAATAGCATCATTTATCACGTTTATGGCTCCACCAAGTATGATTTCAGAATTTACCTGACTGGATGACTTTTACATGGCTCCAGTCTCCTGGCAAAAAAAAAAAAAAAAAAAAAAAAAAAAAATCATTTTTTTTTTTAATTTTGGCACATGAGGAGGGAGGAAGAAATGGTACGCAAGAAATATGTGCAGTTCTCAGTGTATCAATTATGCCTCAGTAAGGCTGGGGGTTTTTCTCTTCTTCTTTCCTTTTTTTTTTTTAGAAAGAAGGGGAGAGAGCAGGCTGTGCGCTGTCAGTGTGGAGCCCGACGCGGGGCTCAAACTCGAGAAGTGGGAGATCGTGACCTGAGCCGAAGTCAGATGCTTAATTGATTGAGCCACTCAGGTGCCCCAGTAAAGCTGTTTTTAAAAAATAAGTAAATAAAAAGCGAGGGACAAAAAAGATAAGAGCGCAAGATATCCCAGCCAGGACATATGCACTCTGCAAATTTATTTAGGCTGTGACACTATGTGACAGAGACCAATCCTTTGTTTTCTTTACCAAGCCAATCCCCCCACCTTAAATTATAAGAACATACTGCAAGTCATATACTCAGTTACCCCACAAATTAACCAGAGTCCTTACAAAGACTAGAAAGCAGTCAATTAATCGCATGAACAAAAGAATTTTTCATGTGCCTGCCATGTCGTTGCCACTAACCCCTGCTCACTCCTAAGCACCCTGAGTGCTCTTCACGGACACAAGTTGTGTCTTAGAATTGACCTTAACTTAATATATATGTTATTTTAAAAAAGAGTGCGATCAGCCCAGTGCTATGTTTTGTGTGTCTTTTATTGGAGGTGACACAAGTAATATTTGTGGTCAGTCTTTGGACGATGGAGAAAACATATATTTATGACTGAGATAAGCAATTTCGAAACATTTCATTTCCCCTTTCTTCTCCCTGCAAAATGAAACTTTACCAACGCTTAGGGTTTTATCAACATCTCCCTTCTGGGAGGTGGGGGGGGGGGTGCGCTTCACCATCTCAGAGTACATGCTCAGGTTAATGATTTGACCTCATGAATTGTAGCCTTGGAGCTGTAGGGATCCCCATGGATATAAGTAGGTACTGGCACCCGACTGTTCTTTTCCATTCCAAAACCAAAATTCAGAGCTGTAGCAGAGGACAGGTTCTCATCACTGTAAGACATATTTGCACGGCCTTCCAGAAAAGTGGGGGGGGGAGGGGGAGAAGGAATGTATTCATTAGTCTCTCAAATGCTGGTCTGAGAACAGGTGCCTGTACAGTATCTTCTGTACCTGGTGACCCCAGGACTTCTTCCCTTCCCTTCCCACCCCCAATCTCAGCCCCAACGTTGCCACCAAGATCCCACTTTGGATTCTAGAATTTGGGAACACTTCTCTGTGGCACTGACAGGCCACACATTTGGGGGTCAGTTGAACCAAAAGGCCTTGGAGAGCATTTGAAGTCCCTCCCCAAGTCTCTAAACTCTCATTAGAAGGGTTCACAGTTACTGGAGGGGTCATAAAAACATACACTCGGATATAGGATGGGACCACATCTACTGGATGTGCTTTGTGGCAATCTGTGTCTTCTCTGCTCATCAGTGTCTAGCAATTATCCACAATTTGGAGGGATGAGAAAGAAAAGGAAGCAGCCTTGTTTCACCAACAGCAGTTTCCGGGAAAAGCGTGGACATGGGCAGACTGTTGACTTCAGTGTTTGCCAGCAAATTCCAGGAGCTGAAGATACCCAAGTCTTCTGGTGATGACTTCCCTGAGATTTCCTGAAAGCAACTGTCTTCATCCACACCCCTTCCCACCCCCCACCCATAAAATGGCTATGTAAGCCTCTGAGCCTCCGTATTAAATCTCTTCCTTCCTGAATCTGAAGTGGCCACTGTTTTCTGGACATGGCCGGATCAGTCGTGGTTACACCCATTATCCTGCAGATTCTCAGAGCTGAAGGTATTAGCCTAGGAATTTGCTCTGTGTGCCCGTGAGAGTTACAATCCAGCAAAGACAGAATCTCCTAGAAAACACATAGTGAAAACTCACAAATCCCAAAGCTCCAGGGGAAAACACACATGAATCACCTCACTGAAAAATCACGTGCTGCCTAGCACGGGCCCCATGAGCAAAGGTAGCAAATACAAGTTCTAGAAACATCGGCTGTACCTCCATCCTCCTACTACACTCCCCTCATCTGTGATGTGGTGCGCTTCAGAGTTTTTCTCTCTGAAGTCTAGGGCAACTTTAAAGAAAGGTTTGACTCGAACACTGGTGGAAATCTGAGCAGCTCCAAATACGAAATTCTTCAAGGGATTGGGGACAAATTTATTTTGGCAGGAGTTAACTTTCAAAGTGTTAGAGGATAACAGATGTAAATATATGGATTTTCTCCTTTCAGTGGGCAGGGTTAATATAGTTCGTGTCTTCAAAAAGCAACCCACAGTTTCAGAAGATGGGCAAGAACCTAGAAAACGCAATCTTTGAGACCAGCACTGTTCAACAGCACTTCCTGTGATGAGAGAAATGTTCTTTATCTGTGTCGCCCTATCTATGTAGCTCCTGATTATATATGGCTGCCAAGAAAACAAATGTTTAATTTTATATAATCTTAATTCGTCTACATTTAAATTTAAACAGTCACATGTGGCTATGGAGAGCACAGATTTTTTTTCAAACCTGTTTGACACAGCTCTTACAACAATATAAATAGTTTATCGTATTAAATACATTTATAAAAACAATAAAATTGCCTCAAAATATCAAGTCCTCTATCTAGATAGAGTCAGTAATAAATGGATTGCTGTAGAAAGCCAGTATGTATTGAAGTCATAGCTATACGTCTCTTTCCAATTTAAAAATTAATTTGATTGTGGGGCGCCTGGCTGGCTCGGTCAGTAGAGCACGTGACTTGTGATCTTGGGGTCATGAGTTCAAGCCCCACATTGGACATAGAGATTACTTTAAAAATAATAAAATAAAATATTAATGTTTAAAGAAATCAACTGGGTTTTAATTTGGCAAGTAGCAGATGAGAATGTTCTTATAAACTCTTCAAACAATGCCGATAAACACCACGCCTCCTCACTTCTGCCCCCTCAGTCAATTTCGTTCCCCACATCCTGCAGGGACATGGCAGAAACACTACTATAGTTTAGATGTGTATATTTTCAGAATTTCTTCTATGTGTTTCAAAACATATTTGCATACAGATACAAGACAAACTACGGATCCATGTTAGATTAAATTAGATCATATTTTATTATTCTCAATGTGGTCACACCTATACCTTATTCTTTGTCATAGTTGTGTAACATTCCTAAGTGTGGATTTATTTTTTGTAGTCTATTTGATCATTTTGGTCATTGTTCCCTTGCTAGAATCCTAACTCGTATTTTTTTTCCTATTACAAATAATATCACAATAAGTGTCCTTTTATGCAATTCCTTGTGCATATTTTAAATTTTAACAGGTTACAAAATTTCCCCTCTCTGATGACCATATAATTCATATTCACCATTGCCTCCCCTGATATTATTAAAAGGTTTCTGTTTGTTTGCTTGTTTGTGTTTTTATGGTTTTTTGCCAATCTGATGAGTGAAAAGGGAATCTTATTAAGTTTTTATTTCTCTATTTACTAATGAGATCAAGCAACTTTCCATATGCCTGCTAAATTTCATCTTTTGTGAATTGACTATTTATATCTTTTTTTTTTTTTTTCAGGAAAACACATACTAAAATACAGCAAGAACAGGGTGACTTTCTTTTCTGGAATATACAGTGCCTTGCACATAGAGCTCCATAAATATTTACTGAATGAATGAATAAAACAACCAACATCATGAAAATCTCTCTCTCAAGATAAAAGGATAAATTAAGTCCGTATTGTTTTTAACTTAAGTTCCATATTTCAGAATATCGAGGGTAGACAGGTAAACGACCAGTTTATATTACAACTTCTAGAACTCCCCATTATTCTACTAGATTGGTATATTTTAAAAATCCAACTAAATATTCATTCTGTAATCCCCTCAAAAAGAATTTCTGATGGGGGCGCCTGGGTGGCTCAATCAGTTGATTCTTGATCTCGGCTTAGGTCATGATCTCACAGTTCATGAGTTCAAGCCCCACATCGGGCTATGCACTGACAGTGCAGAGCCAGCTTGGGATTCTTTCCCTCTGTTTCTGTCCTTCCCCAACAGTCACGCACACATGCTCTCTCACTCTCTCTCTCTCTCAAAATAAATAAATAAACTTAAAAAAAAATTTTTTTAAGTATTTCTGATGGAACGGTTATTCTAATTCCAAGTAATTTTTTCTCGAGACTTCAATCTCCCTAATATCTCCAGAGTAAAATAAGAATATTTTAATGCACGTTCTTTTCATATTTCACAGAGTTGTCATAGCTAGATTAGGATAACTCAAGCTTCTTTCCATCACAGATAACCCCAGAATGTTTTCACTTCTGCCTTACTAATGTCTGCTCTTTTCTGGTAAGAGTACTCTATATTTCTTGGTGGAATCTGCCTCTCCCCGGTCTCGATCCACATGGCATCTATAAGGCTGACTCCAATCCAGCCCTGTGGGTGGGTTTAGAACCAAAAAGCAGCCTGAGTAGGCAAGTAGAGCCAATCATATATCATCCCAGGGCTTCTGCAAGAGAGGCAACCTCTATCCAGTGTAAGACCAAGGTGACTAGCAGCCATTTTGCTACTTGGTCTAAAAAACATGCTTGAGAAGAAGCCCAAAGCAAAGGAGAGCAAAATCTAGAAATGGAGAGAGAAAGAAAGGGCAGGAAAGGAGAGAAACAGGTCCTGAGAGTGACATTTAAACCATGAGATTGGGGCGCCTGGGTGGCTCCGTTGGTCAGTTAAGTGTCAGACCTCGGCTCAGGTCATGAGCTCACGGTTCGCAGGTTCAAACCTCGCATCCGGCTCTGTGCTGACAGCTCAGAGCCTGGAGCCTGCTTCCGATTCTGTGTCTCCCTATCTCTCCACCCTCCCCTGGCTTGCGCTCTGTCACTCCAGAACAAATAAATGTTAAAAAAAATTAAATAAAAAATAAATCATGAGATCAAATTGCACTTGAAACCACATCTACCAGAGACTTCTCAAGCATACTAACATATGAAATTTTACAAGAAATTTTTAAGTCCTTTTTTGCCTGGAATTAGGGTTTTGGTCACTTACAATAGAAAGAATCCCGAAGTTGACACACTTGGACAATAGGTATTTTTTTTGAGGGATCATTCTGAATTATCCAGGATCCAGATCACCTCAGCTTCCCTCTCCCTCTCTGCTTACTCTAGACTTTGTCCAAACTTGCATTTCTATGCTTGACAACAGCATCACTTCTTACGTGTGAAACATATTTTCTTTTTATATTCTCTCATGGAAATAATGGCACAGAAGGTATATAGTAGATCCAATGCTATTATCCTTGTTTTAAAAAAAATTTTTTTAACGTTTATTTTTGAGACAGAGAGAGACAGAGCATGAACGCGGGAGGGTCAGAGAGAGGGAGACGCAGAATCTGAAACAGGCTCCAGGCTCTGAGCTGTCAGCACAGATCCTGACGTGGGGCTCGAACTCATGGATCACGAGATCATGAGTCGTTCGCTCAACCGACTGAGCCACCCAGGCACCCCTATCCTTGTTTTATTAATGAGAATAATGGAGGCACAGCAAAGCTAACGATATTCAAGGTCTGGGGCAATATCCAAGGCATCCAGCTAGCTGCTTCTTCTGAGCCCAAGCATTACCCACATGATGCTAAAGGTGCAGTGAATGAGGGGTAAGTCCCCAGACACTGCCAGAAGGTTCTGATGATGCCATCCTGGACCTTTCCTGGCCTCATGAAGTAGAAATCACCTTCAGTGTATACTCTACAGAAAGTGTATGAAAATGCCCTCTTCCATAGTACTAAATAGCCCACGACAGAGAATGTTCCCAACCACAGCCAATGCTGATCCCACCAAATGACTCAGGGAAAGGACAACAGAGACAGATACACAACTTATTACACAAAGCAATCAGAAGTCACTGGACCTCTGGCATCCAACTTTTTAAAGGAGACAGAGTAAACAGGGGTCAATACTGTAGTGGGAAAGCTAGGAACGTGATCTGGAATTAGACAAATTGGTGTTCAAATGTGAGCTTTGTCACTTATTACTTGTGTGACATCAGTAGGTCATTAGGCGATTTTATTCTTACTACCTCCTCTGAGTTGGCCCTACCTGCGGACTGTTCTGGTAAGTGGCAAGGAGGAGAGCCATTTAAGCAACTGCTCCAGACTTGAGATGCCCTATCAGAGCACAAAACGGTGGGCCTCTGTCATATCCCTGTCCTTCCTAGCTTCCTTCCAGGCAGTGATGACGTGACAACACGTACTACACAGTTTGTTACCTACCTTGACTTGCATTAGAGCCAGAGGAGCAGTGACCTGCATGGTACCCAAAGGCTCTCTTGCCTACAGGCTTTATACCTCATTCCTTTTTGTTTTGTCTTAGAGAGAGTGTACCACACGGGGCTCCACACTCAGCACAGAGCCCGAAGCGAGGCTTGATCCCATGACCCTGGGATCATGACCTGAGCCAAAATCAAGAGTCAGATGCTCAACCAACTAAGCTATCAAATTGCCTATACCTCAAGCTTTATCTGCATCACAAACCCTTCCCGAACTCCTCCCCAGGCTTTCATAGGAGGTCAAGCTCAGGAAACAGTGAATGTGGCTGTGAGTACCATTTGTATGGTTCATACATTTGTTTCTTTGTTGTTGTTGTTTTTCATTAGACTATCATGCATTTGGGGGGCACCCGGGTGGCTCAGCCAATTAAGCATGTGACTCTTGATTTCTGCTCAGGTCATGATCTCATGGTTCATGACTTCGAGCTACCTATCGGGCTCTGCACTGATAGTGTGGTGCCTTCTTGGGATTCTCTCTCTCCCTCTCTCTACCCCTCCCCCACTCTAAAAACAGACAAATAAACCTTTTTTAAAATGACATTTCAGGGGTGCCTGGGTGGCTCAATCAATTGAGCATCTGACCTTGGCTCAGGTCATAATCTCACGGATCATGGTTTCAGGCCCCTCATCGGGCTCTGTGCTGATAGTTCGGAGCCTAGAGCCTACTTGAGATTCTGTGTCTTCCCCTCTCTCTCCTCTTCCCCTGCTTGTGCTCTGTCTCTCTCTGTCTCTCAAAAAATAAATGTTAGAAAAAAATTTTAAATGACATTTCATAATTCTATAAAAAAAGAATATCATGCATTTGGAGAGGAGTTCCCACTGTCAGGAAATTTGTTCCTAGACACGAACAGTCATTTCTTTTGGATCCTTTGGCTTGTTTGCCCAAACCTGAAATGTGTCAAACATAAACCTCCTTCCATCTTCCCCCACTCCTTATTTTGTTACCTTCTCCACAAGGTTCTGGAGGTACAGGCATCTCTCAGAGACTCACTCATTTCACATATCCTAACAGATTTCCCCAAATGCAGGGATTTCCCCTACTAATGAATAGTACCCAAACCTGCCCTCACTGAGCCTTGATTTCCCATACGTAAGATGGGAGTAGAGGGGAAAAGTTGTGCTCAATTAGAAAACTACACATCACCTAGAGGATATCCCTCCAGGAAGCTATTCTACAGCTCCAGTCTGTACCCACGCAAATTCTGTCCAGTTAAGTAGAAATTCAGTTGACTTCCTTTACCCTTCCTGTGTGTGTGTGTGTGTGGGGGGGGGGGGACATGTTTGGCGCCCATTTGTACATTCCCTCCAAGAGTTCTGACCTACAAATGTATCTCTTCTTTGGATTCTCTTTTGAATCGGTTGTAACATCTGTCTGGTTCTCTCATTGATAAATGAGTAGGATCGAATCTTTAATACCTGTTCTCTATTGTATCTGTAGGATAATCACCATTTTACCTCTTTTGAAAACTATTCTTAACAGAAATAAAAATATTACCTATCTCGGAGGGCTAAATTGAAGCTTTAATATAGTTGGAAATGTCAAAGAGATGCAGCCACTCTGTCAAGAAAGTGACGTGCACAAAACATTATGTGCATTACACACTCAATAAATGTTATTTGTGATTATTTCCAAAGAGAAGGTCATTTTTCAACCAATCGTGGTTTCTTTACGTTTAAATAAATCTTTAGATAAATGACTCCATGTTGGAATTGCTAACGATAGATGCCTGGGAAAAAATGGACCTTCCCTCAAAATTATTAATAATGTTGGCTCCCAGCCTGGCCAACCCACGTCCAAGAGCCCCCTTCTTAGACAATAATGCCTTACTTACTGAAGCTCTTTCCCATCTGGGCATTTTCCTCATAAAACACAGCAATCCAAACATGGGAACAGAAATTTTACGACTGGCAACAATAGGGAATCCGTGTGAAAAGTGGAAGTCATTATTTCTAAGTACAAAATAAGAATGTGCCTCTAAAAACAAATAGAAAAGGTTAATTCTGGGGCTTCTGGCAGATCGATGTTACCTTGTGCCAAAGTACAACCACCTAACAGGAGCCCCAACAACAATGACTTGTTCAAGTTTTACTTCTTACGCTTACAGCTGAAAAGACATCCCCCAGACACTTGTTGCTTATTACCAACTGCTGGCCTTTGTCCTATGAAGGACAGAAGGACTGGGGAGACGGCAGATAATTTGAAAGATTTTATCACATAACTTTCTTTTTTTTTTTCACAATAAAAGAACCATATATTGTGATGAATGATTAATATTCCTGCCACTGATGTAATTTAACAATTGTACTTAATCTTATTTTCCTAAGTGTTAATATTTCCAGTATTTGAACGTTTCTAGCGCCTGCCCGGCTCAGTCAGTTCAGTGTCCAACTCTTGATATCGGCTCAGGTCATGATCTCACGGTTCAGGGGTTCGAGCCCCGCGTCCAGCTCTGCACTAACAATGAGGAGCCTGCTTGGGATTCATTCTCTCTCTCCATGTCTGCCCCTCCCCTGCTCACTCTCTCTCTCTCAAAATAAATAAACTTAAAAAAAAATGAATAACAGTCACTGAAATGCTCTATACTTAAGGTTCTAATATTACAAAAATTCCAAGGAGATTTTATATTTTTCTCACCTTTGTTTGCTTGCAACAAACACATCCCGTGTCCAAAAAAAAAAAAAAAATGTATTTTTACGTTACAGATCTAAATGTTTTCATATAACATGATTTGCTTCTTGATATCTAGTCTTGGTGACCAAATCTATTTGTAGCTTCTCAGTGTAGATGTTTGAGTCATCTTGGTTGCCAAGGGATGGAATTGCCATGTGCTGAATTCAATTAAATGTCTTAAATATCACACATACCCTGTCACGTTATGCAATTACTCTAATCCTACCAAATCAAATGCACCACTCACATTCCATTGATTGCCTCTGTGATGAGTCACTATTGTAGCCTAGAAATGTCATCCAAAAGAAAACTGTCAATTCAACCATAATCTACAGACCGCTGATAGAACAGGCATCCTGGAACCAAATAGAGCCCGGGGAAATTTAGTGCAGGTGGAATTATCAAAGACTGTAGCCACTCTAAGGCTTACAAGAACATTCCTGGTTGGACCCGAACAGACTCTATACTAGATACCAGGCTCCCATTCCATCCAGCCGGCACATACCCATTCCCCACAGAAACCACCACCAAAGCAGAGCATTTCAGCGATAGGGTTTGTAACAGACAACTAATTCCAACTCACTAAGTTCTCTAGGAAATCTCAACTGATAGAAGGGTATTTCCCCGTTATGATCGTGCTCGCTTCCTCATCGTTCGTGTGGGACATATTTGAAACAGCAGCGCACAAAAAGAGAAATACTAGTGTGAACTCTATTAATCAGGAAAAGCTTCGCTGAACAGACAAAATACTTTTTTTGTCTCCTGCACTCCTTTGCACGTCTCCTAATATGCACGTCTCGTAATGTGCATGCATTATGCATGCACGTGCATGCATAATGTTTAAGTGACCCCTAGCACTAGACCATAAAAGCATCGTACTCCCTTTCACATTCTCAGCTCCTAAGGCCTGTCACACCTAAAATCAAAACTCTCTTACCTGAGTGACTGATATGACGGGTCGGGCAGGTGGTGACCCTCCTGGACGTTTGTACACCGATCTCCTACACATCTGTTTAGGCCAGTCACACATTTTATTGTAATTATTAAAATCATAACAGCGGGAAAAGAAAAATCATCGCGGTTCTTCTGGAAAGCAAACGTAGGCCGAGCAGCTATGAAAAAAAAAAAAAATGTTGTTAAGTTGTAGACTAGACAGATGTAAATAATCAGAGAAAAACACAGATTTATGCTCACAGGTTGCTCTGCATACATATCTGAGTTTAAACCAATTTTAAACATTTTAAACAGACCCAAAGAATTCCAGTGAGCAGTCTGTGGGCCCATATCAAAGATTAGTAGAGGCACCCGGGTGGCTCAGTCAGTTGAGCATCCCACTCTTGGTTTTGGCTGAGGTCATGATCTCACAGTCTCTGAGTTCAAGCCCCAGGTCAGTCTCTGCACTGAGAGTGGAGCGTGCTTAAGATTTTCTCCCTCTCTCTCTTCCCCCCCACCAAGACAAAAAGTAAATGAATGTATCTATATAGATGTCACATTAAAATATTTAGGTTAAAAAAATTTTTATTTTTGTGTGTAGTTCCCTGCTTTGACTTTGATTTAACTGACCAAGGAAAGAATGAGTCCCCACTCCCTCAGACAAAAGAGTTCTACTATAGGCAATATTCCAAAAGTGTTCAAGGAAAGACCCTCTGATTAAACAAATCTACAACATAAAGGGTATGTGGACGTAAGAAGGCAGAATGGTGGGAAGGCAGGATCAGGCACAGCAAAGTTGCAGAGCGATGGGCCTTGCTTTTCCACGCATCTGGCTCCAAGGATTTTGCCAAGCTCCGCTGGCCTCATCTCCAGGGACTAAAATCCAAGATCATGTTCCTTGACCTGGAACCTCACTTCAAATTACTTGTTCATTAGCTTGAGCCATGTAGAGACATGTAAAATTTTCTCTTCGTCGTTTTATTTCACGACAAAATCGGCCCCAGTGTCATTATAGGTCATGTCTGGATGCAGCCTCAGGTAACACACTGGTTTTTGGTTTTGGTTTTGTTTTTTAACATTTTAGATTGCTTACTAAGGGGTAAAGATCTGGGGGGCGCCTGGGTGGCTCAGTGGTTGGGCATCCGACTTCGGCTCAGGTCATGATCTCATGGCTCATGAGTTGGGGCCCCGCGTCGGGCTCTGTGCTGACAGCTCAGAGCCCAGAGCCTGACTCGGATTCTGTGTCTCCTTCTCTCTCTGCCCCTCCTCCGCTCGTGCTCTGTGTCTCTGTCTCTCAAAATTGAATACACGTTAAAAAAAATAAAAAAAAAAAGAGGTAAAGATTTGGTTCTGTTCATTAGTTACCTTTTTCAAGAA
Organism: Panthera uncia; assembly: GCF_023721935.1. Classification (NCBI taxonomy): domain Eukaryota; kingdom Metazoa; phylum Chordata; class Mammalia; order Carnivora; family Felidae; genus Panthera; species Panthera uncia. The sequence goes on along the minus strand of NW_026057577.1, from coordinate 11,959,153 downwards.
ACGTGCCATGTATGTAGACTGATTCCTCATGAGAAATGCTTCCTTCAACGTTTCTTCCCTGGAAATGTTTTAGGGAACTGCAGACCACAGCATCAGATAACAAGCTGTTTGTAAAAGTGCACCTTCTCAAGGCGGGCTCTGCGAAAAAGGTAGTTACAGAGGCTTGGATAAAGATTAAATATGTGAACTTGTTAAACTCATCTTTTACCTCATTTTGAAGTGTAGCTTTCCAAAATACCCTGGTATCCATCAGAGGCCTCGTAAGTGCTCAGCGCTGACCTCTAACCAGGGCCTCCCGAAGCCGACAGCTCAGAGAAGCCTGCCGAGAACCTTGACCCTGTAATTCTTGCATTTACCTTCCGGGTTCACTCGCGGCTCAGAAACTCTTTAATAATTACTAGGGGCCAGACCCGGGGGTGCAAGCGAATCTTCCCAGCATCATTTGCACGTTGACCCTCCAACCCACATATGTGAGCCCGCTCTCTGCCTTAAAGTCCATCTGTCAGGAAGACAAAAAAAAAAAAAAAAAAAAAAAGGCAGGCTGGAAGAAGAGAGCCTGGTTCAGCCACAGTCATCCACAACCATGATTTCAAGGAACTTCTGGGATTTCACATTTTGCACACTGGTAATCCTGTTTTATAGGATGCCATTTTCTCCTTCAAAACTACGTGATTTGGCAGGGGAGTGGGGCGCCTGGGTGGCTCAGTCGGTTAAACATCGCACTTTGGCTCAGTTCATGATCTCATGGCTCAAGAGTTCAAGCCCCACGTCGGGCTCTGCACTGGTGGTGTGGAGCCTGCTTGGGATTCTTTCTCTCTGTCCCCCGATCTCTCTGCCACTCCCCTACTTGCGTTTACTCACTCTCTTTCTCTGAAAATAAATAAACTTAAAAAAAAATGGGCACCTGTGTGGCTCAGTCGGTTGAGCGTCCAACTTCGGCTCAGGTCATGATCTCACGGTCCGTGAGTTCGAGCCCTGTGTCGGGCTCTGTGCTGACAGCTCGGACCCTGGTGCCTGCTTCAGATTCTGTGTCTCCCTCTCTCTCTGCCCCTCTCCCTCCCCCACTCACCCTCTGTCTATCTCAAAAATAAAGAAACACTAAAAAAATTAATAAAAAATTTTAAAAAATGAATTGTCTGCTCTTATCACATCTTCTTGTAGACATTGTGGGGATTAATTTAACCATATCATTTTATTATTTGTCATCAACCGCAAGCCATTTACATTGAAAATGTATCAACACGACTGTTAACAAGCCATGTCTAACACATTTCTGCCACTGAATTGCAGAAAACGGCATAAACGATAACTCTGTGCATCTGCTGGTAACACGATCAGGACGATCATGTGCTCGTGGCCCAGTTGGTCTGAATATAATGTGATAATGTGCATGCATAAGAACGCAGAGAGTGGTGGCTGATTCTCCACAAAGTTTATACACGTTTTATAGTTTACGTGGTACCTAAAAAATGTTTTGTGCTGCAAGCAAATACCTCATAAGGTTTTACTCAACAGGATTTTCAGAAAAATAATTCCTCTCTCCTAATTGCTAACTCCTCTCTCCTAATGAACAAATATGCCGTGGGGTGGTCCACCGACAGTATTTGCATGAACAAAGGGTTAGACCTGAAAGTGTGTGCTGTCATACATCCTGGGTTTTTCCACTTTTTTTTAGTGTTTATTTATTTTTGAGAGAGAGAGAGAGAGAGAGAGAGAGAGCGAGCACGAGGCAGGGAGGGGTAGAGACAGAGAGGGAGACAGAATGTGAGGCAGGCTCCAGGCTCTGAGCTATCAGCCCAGAGCCCAATGCAGGGCTCGAACCCATGAACCATGAGATCATGACCTGAGATGAGCCACCCAGGTGCCCCTGGGCTCTTTCTTCCACTCTTGACTCTAGTAGCCTCTCACTTTCAAGCAGTATCTCCCTTGAGCAAGGTCCCAGCCACTATGCCTGCAGCCAAACGGAGAGCTTCTGGGCAGATTTTGTACCTTCTACCTCATGTGAAATCAAGAGTATCTGAGACTCAGCCAAGTCACCATTTTATTGGACCCTCCAGGATTTCCCCACAGGGTAGGACATGGAAATACCTATGAGTGCAATTATTTGAAAGACTCAGAAACAGCAGAGAACAAAGGCAGGGTCGACAAATCCCTGTTCTAGCAATCACCACTCTCCCTCTTTTTCCCGTCTAACCAGAACCAGGCCTCTGAGTCCTTCTGAAAATAACTACCGGGAGTCTCCACCAACGGATCAAATGCAGCACGCAGGGTAGAACCTATTTGCCCCTCTGCCAGATTACATTTAAGGATGCAACTGCCCCACCAAATGCTGGCGGGCCAGAGGCGAGCAGGTCTTATCACCCAGAAGAGTAGCCGGATTTGCATCTTCCTTTGGGAGACTCCCCCGTTGGGGGACTGGCAGCTTAAAGGCCCGGACAAGTCCTGCAGAAAGGGAGACTATTGCCTTGAATTCAAAATTAATTCAAAAATAACAGAAGTGCCCTGACAATGTATAGTGTAAAACCAGCACTTAGAATCTCCTCACGCTACGTGTGTGAGGCCAGGCTGTACCTACAGCCGCTTCAGTGGGGTGGCCCTGGGAAGAGAATACAGCAGTACCCTCCCTCCCTCCCTCTCACAGTGAACAAACAGTTCCCAGGACTCCCTCCTCTGGGAGATCTTTGCATATAAAAGGGAGTGAACAGTAGGCGCAACCCCCCCCCCCTTCCCCGCACAGCCAGCAAACTCTATACAGCAACAGCTAGACAGCCTGTGGCCCATTGGCTTCCTGTCCTGGCAAGGGCACTGGCCCCTTTGTTCCAACTCCCTAAATACATGCTGTGTTTTCTATTTACTCAGAATCCTTAAGTGACTACGTTTGTTTTCGAGCCGTTGATCAAATACCATAAAATTATATTCAAAGACACCAAAGCCCTAATAACCTAAATTAAATCGGATAAGCAGCAGGTTGAACTGGTGAAAACTTAAAGAACAACCAAATCAGAATTTTCTGCTTGATAAAGACCTCAGAGGTCTAATCCCCTCATTTTATAGGTGAGAGAATGGAGGCCCACGGAAATGAAATAAATGTCAAAAGAAATTGATTTGACTGTTTATCTGGACCAAGAACAATGCAAACTGGACGTTGACAAATCATAAGCACAGAGAATGGATTTTTAGTACATTGAATATTAGGTGAAAGAAGGCTTGGGGATGAGGAAAATGTTAAAAACAGATTGCTTGTCAAACAATCAAACAACTCGCCTTCAGACGTACTTATTCTGTGGTACCTGCGGGCTCAGTTGGTAGAGTGTATGATGGTTGATCTCAGAGTTCTGAGTTCCAGTCCCACGTTGGGTACAGAGTTTACTTTAAAAAAATTATTTACTTACTTAATTATACTGATAACTTTTTTATTTCATTCAACACAGAACTTTTTGGTTTTTGTTTTGTTTTCAGAGAGAGAGAGAGCACGAGCCAGGGAGAGGGGCATAGGGAGAGAGAAAATCTTAAGCAGGGTCCATGCTCCCTGTGGAGCCCAACATGGGGCTCCATCCCATGACCTTCGGATCATGATCTGAGCCAGTATCAAGAGTCAGGCGCTCAACCAACTGAGCCACCCAGGCGCCCCCAAATTAGAACTTTTTAATATGGTATTAGAAAGCTGAGCAACTCTCCACCCCACCTCTGAAATGAAATTCCCAGGGAGAGCCAGTGGCAACAGATCGGGCCAAAACCCTGTAGGCATTTTCCCATGTGTTTATTTACAGTGTAATGGCACAATACCACACGTACAGCTCAGCAACTTGCTTTAGCACCTAAGAAGTAGTTTCTGACATCTATCTTTGTGTTTGATTTTGATCGAATGAATATTTTAATTACAATGAAATTGTTTTTCTTTTAGGTTCCAAGTCCTTTTGTAACACGGATGCTTTAAGACCGAGAACCATGATGTTTTGCGTCCAATACCCTGGTTCAGAAATCATTCTTTCTTTTTTTTTTTCATAATGTTTATTTATTTTTGAGAGAGAGAGAGAGAGAGAGAGAGACTGAGTGCAAGCAGGGGAGGGGCAGAAAGAGAGGGAGACAGAATGCGAAGAAGGCTCCAGGCTCTTAGCTATCAGCACAGAGCCCGATGCGGGGGCTTGAACCCATGAACCGTGAGATCATGACCTGAGCCGAAGTCAGCCGCTTAACCGACTGAGCCACCCAGGCGCTCCTCATATAACCTATCTTAAACCTCTCCCATAAAGTACATTTGTTGACTGAGATTATGGGTTTGCTTAATGATGATAGAATGATAGATGATAAATAGATGATAGACGATAGACAGATATGGCTAGATTTGTCGTTTATAAATCAGATCATTTAAAACTTCCTTAAATTTCAGGGGTGCCTGGGTGGCTCAGTCAGTTAAGCATCTGACTTCGGCTCAGGTCGTGATCTCACGGCTCACGGTTGGTGAGTTGGAGCCCCACAACAGGCTCTGTGCTGACAGCTCAGAGCCTGGCACCTGCTTCAGATTCTGTGTCTCCCTCTCTCTCTGCCCACCCCCCACCCCCTGCTCACACTCTGTCTCTGTCTCTCAATAATAAATAAACATTAAAATTTTTTTTTTTTTTTTTAATTTCATAGGGCGCCTGGGTGGCTCAGTTGGTTGAGCATCCAACTACGGCTCAGGTCATGATCTCGCAGTTCTGAGTTCAAGCCCCACATCGGGCTTGCTGCTGTCAGCACAGAGCCTGCCTCAGGTCCTCTGTCCTTTTCCGTCTGCCCCTCCCCTGCTTGTACTCTCTCAAAAAGTAATAAAAGCATTTATTTAAAAAAAAAAAAAGACTTCCTTAAAATTGAAACATACATAGGTTCTTAGCTTTATAATTTTCAAATCTTATAAAATCCCCAGGATGGTCTGTGAAAATACTGGGACAAACATCTCGTGAGCTCACTACAACCGTATCACAGGAGCTAAAACAGCAGGTTGCAAAGCGGAACCTCATCTTTAGTTTTCCCACATTTCATTCAATCCCATCCTGGTTCTGGGTTTGGAGAATGCAAAGGCATCCGAAGGTCAGGTTTTAATAAAGGATCAAACTTCCCATTGTTCTTTGAATAAGAGATCTCATGTGCGCACAGAGCTGTGCATAAGAATTAGTCCTCTTCCTGGTAGCAAGTCAGCTATTTTCAGCGCAGCCTGGCAATCTTCGATTTCTGAGTTTGTAACTATGGCAATAAGATTAAATGGCATTCAGTAAAATTCATTTTACAAATTAGCTTGGGAGGGTGTCCATGACTGCGATGGAAGGAGCAATGCAAAACTACTAGGAAACAAGAGGGAAATTACACTGGGTTTCATCGTCGTCTTCAAAGTAATCCTCAAAATCACCTAGCGCCATACGGCAGTTTGAGAGTGCGATACAGGGAGCTGAGAACGAATCATCAGATCACGGCTTGCTAGGTTCCTTGACTCAGCTTAAGCCACCACACCTCTCCACTTGCCCCTGGACCATCACACAGCGTCCTTTGTCTATGAATGCCTATGTGTCTGTGTGCTTGCCAGAGTCTTTGATGTGGGACTTTTTATACTAAATAACAGTCAAATCAATTTCAAACACCTTCATTACAGTACACAGCTCATTATGTTCTGGAATCATGTTTAGTTCCAAGCCCCAGGCCACGTTATAATGAGGACAGATAGTGCGCACTAGTCCGCGCTCTATAGTGTCTCCCTATTTCCAGGCAATGGCACAATCACCACCGGTCCAAGTGGAAAGCAGGCACTCATTTGCAGCCTTTAAAGATGGTTTCCTGAGGTTTCAAACCGTTTGCCATAAAACATCGTTGGGAGGGTTTTTTTTTTCTTTTTAACTGAAATATAGCTGACATACACAGATTAGTTTCAGGTGTACAACATAGTGATTCAACATTTATATACATTATGAAGTGATCACCATGATAAATCTAGCTACCATCTGTCACCACGTAAAGTTTTTACAATATTATTAACTATATTCCCTATGCTGTACATTACAGCTCCCTGTCTTGAAAGTCTGTGCCTTGTAATTCCCTTAATCTTGTTACAGTGTTAATGTCTTTCCTTTCTGTTGGTTGGTAGCCTTCTTACAAAGTACCTATGTAGATACGGAAGGAAAGACTACTGGATAAATAAATCCTTAATGAGTGATTATATACACACACACAGTATGGTACATATAAAGCAATTCTCTTAAATCTATTTTTTAAAAGAAATTGTATATGCAATGTTGTCTATTTCCATATATATCTATGCCTCTGTGTGTATCAACTTCTTTTCAAAAAAACAGATTTAAGACAATTACTCACTTTTTTTTAAGTTTACTTATTTATTTTGAGAGAGAGAGAGAGAGCAAGCGTAAGTGGGGGAGCAGAGAGAAAGGAAGAGAGACAGAATCCCAAGCAGGCTCTGCACTGTCCACACAGAGCCCAACGCGGGGCTCGAATCCACAAACTGTGAGATTGTGATCTGAACCAATATCAAGAGATGGACGCTTAACCGATGGAGCCAGTTGCCGCTAAGGCAATTACTTTATATGAACACTTAGAGGATAGATTCCATCCTATCCTGCTGGAGAGGATGTGGAGAAACGGGAACTCTCTTGCACTGTTGGTGGGAATGCAAACTGGTGCAGCCACTCTGGAAGACAGTGTGGAGGTTCCTCCAAAAATTAAAAACAGATCTACCCTAGGACCCAGCAATAGCACTGCTAGGAATTTACCCAAGGGATACAGGAGTGCTGATGCCTAGGGGCACTTGTACCCCAATGTTTATAGCAGCACTTTCAACAATAGCCAAATTACGGAAAGACCCTAAATATCCATCAACTGACGAACGGATAAAGAAGATGTGGTTTATGTATACAATGGAATGCTACTTGGCACTGAGAAAGAATGAAACCTGGCCATTTGTAGCAACGTGGATGGAACCGGAGAGTGTTATGCTAAGTGAAAGAAGTCAGGCAGGGAAAGACAGATACCCTATGGTTTCACTCATAGGTGGATCCTGAGAAACTTGATAGAGGATCATGGGGGAGGGGAAGGGGGGGAAAAAGAGAGGGAGGGAGGCAAACCATAAGAGACTCTTAAAAACTGAAAATAAACTGAGGGTTGATAGGGAGAGGAGGGGTGGGAAGGGGAAAGTGGGGGATGGGCATGGAGGAGGGCACCTGTTGGGATGAGCACTGGGTGCTATATGGAAACCAATTTGACAATAAATTTCATAAAAAAAAAAAAAAAAAAAAAAAAAAAGATTTCCATCTTATCCACCATCGGTTCACCGAGAAGTTCCAGGTCCTCAACAGGCCAACAGTGTCACGAGATTTACCCTTGTTTTGGTACGGCAGAAGAATGGACAGAACACTCACAGCCTCCTGTTTGCTCCCTCATAGCTGCACGATTTCAATGCCTAAGTGACCATCCATGAAACTGTGGCATTACACTTGAAAAGAATGTGACATAGTGTCGGCTGCCAGCGTTTCTCCTCCCTGATTTAATTATAAATTCTTGCTAAAAGTCAATAATAGGGGAATTACTTCCCCGGACACACAGGACATTACCAAAATTACTCGTGTTTCTCTGTTGCTGGGAATAGAAGGTAGCGGGGTAGACATTCTCTTTGCTGTCACAATTGATTATCATTGATTAATTGTTCATAATTCTAGATGGAAACAGATGTACACCGGCATATAAATAATCCTAACTTGTTTTCTTGCCAGCCAGTCATAGTCGGTTTGGCATCTGAGGAAACACTGGTGGAGCACAGGAATTGCGAGGCTTTTTAAGAGGATTGTTACCAGGATAAAACAGATTTTTATGCAGCATAAGCAAGTGATAACAGTTTTCATGTTAACCTTGAAACTCGACTTGAGAACAGGATTCAGCAATATTTTTACTGCTAGCCCTGAATATCTTAGAGGGATCCCTGGGAAGAAGACAGTCCTTATGTAAAGGAAGCACTTGAACCATCGGTCATAATGGAGTATGACAGCCAAGGTCTAACACAGGGGGCCAGATTACCAAAAGCAGTCTATCATCTGCATAATCCAGGGTCAGCAAATGGAGATGAAACAGACCAAAGGGAAACCTGAAATCAAGCCTTGTCCTTCAACGCATGTCATTAGAAGCCTTGGTTTAAAGTGGCAGAAGTGATAGTATCTAGGAAACGAGAAAGCTCGCTAACCAGCAAGGATGCAGCTCTAAATCATTCTACACACATCAGCTGGGAGGCATAACATTTTTGCAAATGCTGGGATTAAAGACAAAGGGCCACCTCGTGTTCACGACTGGAAAAAAAGCATTCATGAGCTATCCTTTACCTCAAGCAAGCAGGGTAAGCAAAAAACCTAGGTTTGTGGACAAACTTACTTGTCTGAAAAACAGGTTTACCTCATAAACGTTATACTGTGTATTCGTAAGATAAGGGTTTTGCATTGGAGTCACTGAAATTTACTTCATCCTTGACATTTTCAGGTCAGGTAGAGGGGAAGGATACATAAACTTCCTTTCCCAAGAATAAATGTTAGCCTGTTTAAAAGAGCTGTCTTGTGGGGTACCTGGGTGGCTCAGTCGGTTGAGCGTCCAGCTTCGGCTCAGGTCATGATCTCGTGGTTCATGAGTTCGAGCCCTGCATCGGACTCTGTGCTGAGAGCTTGGAGCCTGGAGCCTGCTTCCGATTCTGTGTCGCCCTCTCTCTCTCTGCCCCTCCCCTACTCATGCTCCATCTCTGTCTTCTTCAAAAATAAATACACATTAAAAAGAATTATAAAAAAGAAAAGAGATATGTCTTGAAATGCAAATGCGAGGCTATTTTCTCACCAGGCATTCGTGACCTGTAATCAAGGTACTAATCACTCAACAGCAAAACAGGGAGGAATGTGAATTTTAAAAGAAAGCAATGTTAGTGCTCTAGAACATACATATACAGAAAGCTAAGAGCATTAAGATTCTTCTGCAATTATTGAAGATTCTTATAAATCAAATAAGAAATTAGTATTCCTGCTTCATTAGCTGGAGGCACCTGCTCATTAGACAAGAGAAATATTTGCAGTTTGGGAAGAGAAAAGAGACTGCCTAAATAAGCATCAAAACCAACTGCCTGCTACATTTGTAATCCTACAGAGTTTAGAATCCTATGAATGGGAAAAGACTACAACAAGACTGAGCTCACCCTCATGCACTGATGATGGAAACGGAAAATGGATCAGGAAACATCTAGGAAAACAGCTTGGGAGCCTCTCCAAATTTTAAACATAAAGTTACCAGGCGACCCAGCAATTCCACTCTTAAGGAAACACCAAACGGAAATGAAAATACTCATCAAAATAAAACCCTGGGGTGCCTGGGTGGCTTCCTCGGTTGAGCGTCCAACTCTTGATTTCAGCACAGGTCATGATCTCACTGTTCGTGGGTTCGAGTCCCGCATCAGGCTGTACACTGACAGTGTGGAGCTTGCTTGGAATTCTCTCTCTCTCTCTCTCTCTCTCTCTCTCTCTGCTCTTCCCCTGCTTGTGCTCTCTCTCTTCTCTCAAATATATACATAAACAAATATATTTTTTAATTTTTAAAAAATGGTACACATAGGTTTATAGCAGTATTTATTATCCATAATAGCCCCAAAGCGGGAACAACGCAAATGTTGATCTAATGATGAAAGAGTAAATAAACTGTGTTAAAGCCACACCACAGAACAGTATCCAACAATAAAAAGATACAAAGCGCTGCTACGACATGGATGAACCAAGAAAACCTCGTGCTAAGTGAAAGAAACCAGCCATAGAAGACCACCTCTTGCATGTTTCTGTATAAAAGATTGCCACTGACAAATCTATACAGACAGAAAGTAGATTAGTTGTTGCTTAGGGCTGGTGGGGAGAGGGGGGGAATGGAGAAAAATAGCCAACAGGTATTGGGATGCCTTTTGGAGTTACAAAAACATTTTTTCTTAACTTTTTTATGTTTCTTTATTTTTGAGAGAGAGAGAGACACAGAGTATGAGTGGGGGAGGGGCAGAGAGAGAAACACACATAGAATCTGAAGCAGGCTCCAGGCTCTGAGCTGTCAGCACAGAGCCCGATGCAGGACTCAAACTCACAAACCACGAGATCATGACCTGAACTGAAGTTGGACGCTTAACCGACTGAGCCACCCAGGTGCCCCTAAACATTATTTTTTTTTAAGTTTACATATTTATTTTGAGAGAGCATAAGAGCATACACTCGGGTAAAAGAGGAAGGGGCAGAGAGAGAGGGAGAGAGTGAGAATCCCAAGCCACTCTGTCAGTGTAAACCTGACACAGGGCTTAAACTCACAAACTATGAGATCATGACCTGAGCTGAAATCAAGAGTCAGACGGTTAACCAACTGAGCCCCACAGGTGCCCCCATAAAAACATTCTAAAATGGGATTATGGGGATAGCTGTACCAATTGCTAAATAAACTGAAAACCACTGAAGTATATGTGTGTGTGTATGTATATATATACATACATATATATATGTATATATATATATATTAAACAGGTGTAACTTTTATGGCATGCAAATTATATCTCAATAAAGTCGGGTTTTTGTTTTTGTCTTTTCAAAGTCATGCTACAGCCAGCTCAGGAAGAGAATGCTTAGGTTAGCAAGGAAGCTGCTACAGAAAAGTAGTAAGAATTTTCAAATAGAAGGCTGATTTTCATCACTGGTTGTCGGTCCCTACCCTCTCCCCACCTCCACCCACAACGTTTCTTCTGTTAGTGCTGCAGCTATTAGACAGCCTATAAAATCTCTCTTGCGCTCATTGGTTGTTGACTTTGGTTTTGTGGGGTATTTTTTAATGTTTGTTTTTGAGAGAGAGACAGAGCACACGCAGGGGAGGGGCAGAGAGAGAGAGAGAGACAGAATCCAAAGCAGGCTCCAGGCTCTGAGCTGTCAGCACAGAGCCCCACTCAAGGCTCAAACCCACGAACCATGAGATTGTGACCTGAGCCGAAGTCGGATGACCAACCGACTGAGCCACCCAGGCGCCCCTGGTTTGGGTTTTTTTTTTTTTTTTTTTCAGACAACAACGTACAGACAAAAATTCAAGGCTTACAGGGAGAGGGTCTACCAATTACTTATGCAAATGGTGACTCTTCCCCTTCTTGTAACTGATGAATGCCCTGTATCCCCTAGAGCCAACCTCTGATGGAAGGGGGTGTCGGGGTAACAGGAGCCTGTGGATGAGGTTTACTCTCCCTCCCTTTTGGCACAGGGGGAACAGTGCAGAAACGGGGAGCCGTGGCTTCACGGACAATAGAGCAGAGCAGAAAGAACTGATGCTTATCTGTGACTGAGAAGGCTGTACCATAGTCAGTAATTTCAAACCCCTTTTAATTCTTTTAAGCAGTAAGACAGGAGGCTTCACCGTTAAACTCAGGGAGCGACATGCCTCATATTACTGAACACCAAAGGATCAGAATCTCCACCTGTCCTTGAAAAAAGACACGTGCTGTCTGCTCCTGACTGCAGTATTTCAGGGGAAGAAGTGTTCTTTTCTTGTGGTTTCTTATTGTGTTTTTTATTTTCTCTCTCAGGGAGCAAACCTCCTATGTTCCCTTTGTAGAAGAGGTTCCCCAGGAAACTTCCATTCAGAGCTGGAAAATGGAAAGAGAGATGCAAACTGAGATCCTGGGGAAATGTTAATGAAGCCCAGGGAATCTCTGGGCCCCACTGTGGGATTTGCACATTGACAATGACCGGGAATATCATTTAACAGGAGGGGGAGGGGAGTTTCTTCGGTGCTCCACTGTATGGGCCACTTGACCAGAATAGATTGAATATTCCCTGGCTTTAGCGTTGGAGCCATAAATTGCCTGCTCTTTCCTGTCAATGAAGAGATTCATTTCAGATCCACCTCGTTCCTCTTTTTTGGTCTCAGATTCATTCAGACCTCAAACCTCTTGTTCCAACATTAATGCACTGACCTATAGGGAAAGCAATTCCACCACCGCCCTTTGTACTCATTCCACCTACAGTCTCTTTCCTAAGGATTTTGATGCATGGTTTAAAAAGTTGAGGTCCGATATCAAAGAGACCTGGTTCTTCAAAGATCCTTAAGTGAAATTTACAAAATTAGAGATTACATATAGATAACACACAGACATTTTACTTGCTGTGGCGAGTCTGATTATAACTGGTATTTCAAGGTTCTCTGGGGAAAAAGAACTCTCTGGGATGTCTGAAACATGCAGAGGGTATTTCATATCAATATTTCCTAAGGGAAAACCATGAATGATAGTGACAATACCTTCCGTTGGTGTAGACTTCGCAAAGCACTCTCCCCTCCCTTGTCTTACTGGAGATGCCAAAGGTCATTTGAAGTCGAGGAGACAGAGTCGTTTTATAGACGAGGAAATGTGTCCAGAGAAAGCAGAATGCTCATCAAAGACATAAAAGTAGTAACAAGAAAAGCCAAGATCATAACCCACGTCCCTGACCCCTCAATCAAAACCAATCTGCCTCTTTGAGTGAGGAAGCATCGCACCTAATCCTGCCCCAAATGGAGCTCTGAATCCCCTTCTCCTGGTGAGATAAGCCTTGCCTGGGACAGAAACTACATCAGCATTGTAGTCAACAGGAGCTAGGATTTCCTGCTTGCAAAGCTGTCAAGAACAAGTGTGGGGATTAAGAAAGATGAAGAAGATAACATCTACAAGGGACCACAGGGTCACCTGGAAAGGGGCACTGGCTCCTGTGCCCATGGTCAGACTTGAGCCTCCAAGCAGACAGCTACAATGTCAAGTGTGCCATAGGGCCTCTGGAGTCCTGCAGCCAGGTGGAATGCGCCCTCCATGGACTCCACGTGTCCCATATCTACTTGACTTTGCACTGGCCATTCAGAAGGAAAACTGCCTGGTATCTTAGAGCACTGCAGACAACAAACTGGTGGTTACCGGAGGGGAGGTTGGTTGGGGGTGGGGGGGGTGGGGGAAATAGGTGATGGGGATTAAGGAGCGCATTTGTCACGATGAGCACTGGGTGATGTATGGATGGGCTGAATCACTCTACTGGACATCTATTGTACACGCAAAACTCAGATTACACTGTATATTAAGTAGCTGGAATTTAAATAAAAACTTGGAGGGGGAAAAGAAAAGAGCATGAGATGTAGAGCTGGAGGATTTGAGTTCCAAAGGTGACCTTGGGCTGTTACTTGACCCGGCTGCATTTCTGTAAAAAGGGCTAGAATTCATAGCATTGCCGTGAGGATTAAATTAGCTAACACTTCTGAAACGTTTGGCAAAAGTATATCCTCAGTAAACGTTAACTATTGTGAATATCATTAATTTTTTTTAATGTTTATTTCTTTTTGATAGAGAGAGACAGAGTGCAAGTCGGGGAAGGACAGAGAGAGAGGGAGACATAGAATCCAAAGCAGGCTCCAGGCTCTGAGCTGTCAGCACAGAGCCTGATGCGGGACTCGAACTCATGAGCTGTGAGATCATGACCTGAGCCAAAGTCGGCCATTTAACTGATGGAGCCACCCAGGTGTCCCTTGTGATTATCACTATTAATCTAACATACCTATTTTACAGAAAAGAAACTGAGGCATAAACAAAAGACAATGTTTGCGCTGTAGCAATGATGTGTAAATGATGATAATAACATTTATAATAATAATAATACCCAATCTACAAGCTTATTGTGAGGATGAAATTTACACGACACGTGTCTTTTGAAATGTAGGTTATTTTTGTATATATGCTTATACACCATTTGGATCACGTGCCCTTGAAGGCCAGAGCAGTCTGTCCTCCATTTTCTCCCTCCTCCAGAGCCTGGAAGGGGCCTTCCACAGAGTCAATGCTAATTAAGTGTTCACCAAATTAATTCAGCATGTGGCCACTTTACGGGATGTCAGACATCCGATCCAGAGGTTACAAACTATCTAATTTATTACATTTATTGAATCTTTTTTCTGGATTCAACCAAGACCTACTTTCTTCACTACATTATCAACAAAACACCATCAATCACTGATTTGGTAAGTGACCGGCAGGCCCTCCAGTGTAGACCGCTGTTTGGAATGGTCTGGATCACTTCCACTGCTACGGACGTGGCTTCTCTCCAGTTAAGCAGGTCTAAATGTCTAACCCTCAAGCGTCCATCTTGATGTAAGATGAGCTTCTTTTTCCAGAAGTTCATCTCCAGCAAGACTAGGAGGTCAAGGTAAAGCAAAATGAAACTCCTTTGCAATAACTACCACTGTGAATCACAGTCCTCCTGCACTTACAGCTCATGGATGCCTTGAAAACTCCATGGCTCACTTCTCTTATCTGGCCCCTAGCCAATACACTGTATTTGTTCAGGACTGTTCTCAAAGGGGCACCTGGGTGGCTCAGTCAGTTGGGCATTTGACTTTGGCTCAGGTCATGACCTCATGGTTCGTGGATTCGAGCCCCGCGTCGGGCTCTGTGCTGATGGCTCAGAGCCTGAAGCCTGCTTCAGATTCTGTATCTCTCTCTCTCTCTCTCTCTCTCTCTCTCTCTCTCTCTCCCTGACCCTCCCCAGCTCGCACTCTCTCTCCCCCTCTCAAAAATAAAGTGAGATGTCCAGGGGGCCTTGCTGGAAAAGGGAGATGTGCAGGTGCCATTGGACATATCAGAACATCCCCCTGAATAACTGCTCAGAAGAGCCTAGGCTGGTGCTATCTATCAGGGAAGAGACAAAGACAGAGGGCCTTGGGAATCTAACAGGTGTTTTGTTCTAGATGGGTGCTAGCGTCAAAAGCGCTCGTCAGAAAGGTGTGGATGAGAGCTGCTGGCACTGCTCCTTCCCTTCCTTGTATCTGGTCTGTAGACATTCACCTTGAAACTCCTTTAAAAACCGTAATTTTAGGGGCACCTGGGTGGCTCAGTTGGTTAAGCGTCTGACACTTGATTTCGGCTCCTCATGAGTTCAAGCCCAGAGTTAGAGTCACTCTGCACTGACAGTGCAGACAGACCCTACTTGGGACTCTCTCTCCCCCTCTCTTGTTCCTCCCCTACTCTTGCAGGTGCATGCACAGGCTCTCTCTCTCTCTCTCTCTCTCTCTCTCTCTCTCAAAATAAACAAGTAAACTTTAAAAAAAACAAAAACAAAAACAAAATACTCTTATCCAGGAGGAAAGCCAGATCCAGAACACCTGCACCAGGTGTTCTAGAAGTTTCAGAATCAAGGTTCTTTATGGTTGAGAATGACATTTTAGGTTTTTCTCTCACCTCCTTTTGTTTAAGTCAGAGTTGCCCCAGCCTCTTGAAGCAATGGCCTTTCACAACGTAAACACACGTTCCCACACCCACAAAAGAAAAGTCAGCCAGAATCTGGTTATTTATGAGAAATCTAGAAATAGGACTCTGAGTCACTGGAAGAAGGTAGAAACCTATTCGTTCAATTTTCTGACAAGAAAAAACAAAACAACAAAAACATCACTCTCTGAGCTTCATACTGCAGTCCTGCTTCGAAATTATTCTAGGAAGACAATGCCAAATTATGGGCATCCAAGGACGTCCCAGCTAAACCAAAAAGAAAAGTAGGTGAGCAATGAACCTTATTAGCATGTGTCCTCCTGGGCTGATGACTGTCATTAGACTGCTAGAAGATGACATCATTTTCTCTAAGAGGCAGTCAGCTTGAAAATGTCAACTCTCTCGGTGAATTAATTCTTGCAGCTGCTTTATGTTGCCTTCTGCTCCTTGCTGAAAGAAACGGACATATTTCATTTCTGGGAACTGTCAGACATGTTGCTGTTTTAAATATTACATTTTAAGCCCAATCCAACCCGAACATATTGTGTTTGGAGAAGCCTGGTGGAAAAAACGTTGACTTCAATAAAGGAAAAGGCCAAGGTGTAACACTTGGTAATCTTATTTGAAAAGTAATCACTTTTTTGGGTTCAAATTGCTTCCATTTTATAATGGCTTTTTTTAAAAAAGACTTTTCTAGTATGAAGTTAATAGGAACTCTTGCACTACAATGATGTGGTCATAAAATATTCTTCCAGGGAGTCAAGGGTGGGAGCGAGGAGAAAGGAGGTAGATTTCAGAGCAGAGATAACCTACCTGCAAAACATCACCCATCCCAAAGTCCTGGCCTCTGAATGAAGCTCTTTTTCACCTCACCAGCCACAGGAGGAAAAAAAAAAATAGTACTATTTATTATTTTTTTTCAATAAACATTATTGAATGTTTATGTTTTTTTTTTTTTTTTCAGTTCCTGTGCTGGGCACTGGGGAAATATTTAAAAAAATTTTTTAATTTTTTTTTTTTTTTTTTTTTTTTTCAGTTCCTGTGCTGGGCACTGGGGAAATGATTGAAAGACATTTCTCATCTTTTTTTATTTTTTTTTATTTAAAAAAAATTTTTTTAACGTTTATTTATCTTTGAGACAGAGACAAGCATGAACGGGGGAGGGTCAGAGAGAGGGAGACACAGAATCTGAAACAGGCTCCAGGATCTGAGCTGTCAGCACAGAGCCTGACGCGGGGCTCGAACTCACAGACCACGAGATCATGACCTGAGCCGAAGTCGGACGCTCAACCGACTGAGCCACCCAGGCGCCCCTTCTCATCTTTAAGAGAGCTCCAAGTTCAGGGCCACCTGGGTGGCTCAGTCAGTTAAGCACCCAACTTGGTTTTGGCTCAAGTCATGATCTCATGGTTCATAAGTTCAAGCCCCACATCAGGCTCCACACTGACAGTGTGGAACCTGCTTGGGGTTTTCTCTCTCTCTTTCTCTTTTTCTATCCCTCCCATGCTCACTCTCTCTGTCTCTCTCAAAAATAAATAAATAAACTTAGAAAATGTTTTTTAAAAAAGAGAGCTCCAAGTTCATTAGAGATATGGCAAGGGAAATAATAAAAGTTTGGAAGCTCCCTGAGAAAAAGAGATTCAGTGAGTTTTCTGAGAGTGAGTTTTAAAGGAAGATTATGCGTGTTTACAGATACACCTGCACCATCTTTTATGTAGGGGTGAGCGAGAGAAAGTGGGGGAAAAAAAGACAAACAGAAAACTATCTTTAATAACTACATAGGCTTTCATAAATGAATAAAACTTTCATAAATGAATAAAACACCTGACCGGGGTGTCAGAAACCAAAAAGAGCCTCGAAGTACCCCCAAAATATCTTCCCTGTTTTCTAATGTATGAAATACTTTGAGCTAGAAACAAATACGTTGTCTGTTTGTGTGCTTTTATTTTTTACAGAGAAAGAGAGACAATCTTAACACAGTCTCCACGCTGAGCCGTAGAGCCCAAGAATGAGCTTGATCTCACGACCCTGGGATCATGACCTGAGTTGAAATCAAGAGTCAGACACTCACCGCACTGAGCCATCCAGGTGCCCCTGGAAACAAATACTTTAAATCCACTGTTAGACTTGAAAACATGTACATCAATGATTTAAATAAACATGAAACTGTTACTGATTGATACTGTACCGTCTTTCTGATAGTGAGTTTGCAGAGAGGTGATCGGGAAAGCATAATGCCTAAAGTAATAAGAAATGAGCCAAATTAAGGGCTAGCAAAAGTGGTGTGTTTCCTTTCATGTTTTCATTCTCCATTGTTTTAATTTACATGCAGCAAAATGCACGGATCTTAGGTGTGAGAGTTTGATGTTTCATGAATGCAAATACTCATACAGCTCACGTGTCCCCGTCAAGACCCAGAACATGTTCACCAGACCCATGGAGTTCCCTTCAGCCCTATTCCAGGCAATGTCCAGCGCCCTACTGCCAAAGGCAATCACTGTTCCAATCTATTTCACCATAGATTAGTACTGCCTGTGTCCTTAAGTTTTACATCAACAGAAATATTCTTTTTGCATCCTTGTTTCTGACATCTTTCACCCAGCACAACGTATCTACAATAGATTTCACACGGCACAATACATCTACATGTTATGAAAAGCAGGGGCTGCTTCCTGTGTCTTATTGAGCCGTAGTCTGTTGTATGCACATATCACAATCTGTCTCTCCAGATCTGCTGACGGACATTTCGGGTGTTTGCAATTTTCAGCCGTGATGAACAGAGAGCTATTCTTGCACAAGTCTTCTTGTGGATGTCTGTGTTCATTTCAACTGGGTAAATAACGAGGAGTGAATCGCTGGGCTCTGAGGTCAATGTGGGTTTCAACATTTTTAGGGGGATTTATCATAAAAGTAGGAGCATTTAAACTTGACCTAAGGAGGAGGTAGAAAAGGAAGTAAGGGCCACCCAGGCTGTCAGAGGGGGGGTGAGCCAAAGCAGGAGTCGAAAGGCAAAGGTCCGTGGAATGTGGGAAGGTGAATGGTCAGATGTGAATCATAAGGCAATGGAGGGCGTTCTTTCTGGCAAACAGCTCCTGGGATGTTTCCAAAGGCTCTGTTATTGTTAGCAGGGTCTTCAGAGTCTGAACTAATTACTGGAACTTTTGAAACTGTTGCTAAGTTTCTCAGCAAATGCCACTGTTTCTGGGAAGCCTAAGAAAATAACAAGAATGAAGTCCTACCTCCGGTTCAAGTAGACCTGATTTGGTAGAATTGGTATCCAACTGGGAACTGTGTCCACACTGTCATCCAGACATCGTTTCCATTGTATCTTTTTTATTTTAGTCTTTGTTTATTTTTGAGAGAGATTGAACATGAGCATACCAGCGTGTGCGTAGATGGGGTGGGCAGAGAGGGAGACGGAGATCTGAAGCAGGCTCCTCGTTGACAGCAGAGAGCCTGACGCGAGGCTTGAACTCACAAACCATGAGATCGTGACCTGAGCAGAAGCTGGATGCTTAACCGACTGGGCCACCCAGGCATCTCATCATTTCCCTTGGATTTTAAAAACAGGATCTGAAGGAAAACAGGTCATTCCCTAGTGGGACCCAGTCTCAGCCACTTTGATGGCACAAGCCAGTTCTCTGTCCTCTTCTGCACACTCAGATCTGCAGCTAAGAGCCGTTGTTAAATAAGACAGGCCAAGTTGCTGGCTGGAAATGTACACTGTTCAAATTCTATAAGTTCAGTCTATTTTGCCAAAGTCCCCTTTAAGTATATTATTAATTTCTTTAAATGGATTGGGACACCTTTTTTTTTTTTTTTTTAGGTTTATTTATTTAAGCAATCTCTACACTCAATCTGGGGCTAGAAGTCACAACCTTGAGATTAAGAGCAGCAGAGTCTATTGACTGAGCCAACCACGAGCTCTTCAGTTGATTAGGATTCTTATATATTAGAGTTGATCATTACCAAGGAAAATGAGGGGCAACTGTGTGGCTCAGTCAGTTAAGCATCCAACTCTCGATTTTGGCTCAGGTCACGAGTTTGAGCCCCATGTTGAGCTCTGCACTGACAGCAGGGAGCCTGCCTGGGATTTTCTCTCCCCTCCCCACCCCCTCCCAAAAGTGAATAAATATTTTTTCAAAAAATAAAAATAAATTTTAAAAAAGGCAATGAGAGACTGCTGAATGATTTGAACTACTGTTCTTTGGTTTTTCTACCCAAAACATGGTACGTAATCAGGGACGGATAGCCTTCTGGGTCTACGTTATTTCCCGGCAGTCTACCAACTATTCTCCAAGAAAATAGATTTCCCAAACCACAACCCAACCCCGCACCCCGCCCCCACCCCCGGCCCTCTCAATAAGGACATATAAAAATCACAATATTAAATACAGTGACAGCAATAACACACACAGAGACACTTCTAGGACATGGACAGTCCACAACTGACCGTGTAGGTAAGAGTTCAGGGCTATTCCCACCTTTTCCTTCCAACGGGATCTCACGTGTCCATAGAACTCGGGTTATTTATACACAGGATCAGATAAACTGCTCTAGGTTACACGGCAGTTACGGGAAAAAAGATCCCAGTGACATAAAAACAGAGGCTACTGCTCACTCCTGCTACCCACTTGTGCTTGAGTGTCCAGGAAGGATAAGGAAGGAGGAGGCCCGGTATTTCTACCACCAACCATGTCTCCGGGGTCAGGCCCTGTAAGCTCTCTGAACTCAACTACTTTATCTACGGGATAAAAATACCGTGCTACATGATCTCTCAGACCCTCTCCAACACTGGGATTCTACAACACAGAGAGAAAAATCACCCAGTCACAAGAACACCCATCAAACAGGCACAGAGTCACCGGACGGAACCATGATTCGGCTGCTCCAATTATTTTGGTCATTGCCGTGATCAATAATGTTCTCCGTGGCCTGATCAATTACGCCTCTGGCTGTGTGGATCATTAACGTGACTGAGGCACCCCACCAGACCGTGCATGAACCATTCCAGTGTCTGTGGTCAGCCGAGGCTAGAGGGAAAAATGTCCAAGCGTCCCTCCGACTCGGGGGCTTTTTTTTCATGTGGTCTTGGTCCCCCTTTTATTTTTGAAATGGAAATGACTCACAGGGCCCCATGAGTAAAAGCAAACTAAGGACATGGAGGCAATATTCAACTCTGTAGTCTTAAAAAAAAACAAAAACAAAAACAATAACAAAAAAAAAACTCCTCCCTGGCTGACACCATATTAGGTACAAGAAAAACAAACTCTGAGTAAGACATTGCCCCAGCTTGGAGCGCCTTGGTGGCTCAGTCGGTTAAGCGTCTGACTTCGGCTCAGGTCACGATCTCACGGTCCGTGAGTTCAAGCCCCGCGTCGGGCTCTGTACTGACAGCTCAGAGCCTGGAGCCCGTTTCAGATTCTGTGTCTCCCTCTCTCTCTGACCCTCCCCCGTTCATGCTCTGTCTCTCTCTGTCTTAAAAATAAATAAATGTTTAAAAAAAACTAAAAAAAAAAAAAAAAAGACTTTGCCCCAGCTCCCCTGACACGCACAGTCTACTAACGTAGGTCGGCAAAGAAACAATTATGCTGCCCTCAGAGATTGGCAATCCTGGTTCTCAGGCCTTTGGATTCAGACTGAATTACAACCCTGGTTTTCCTGGCTCTCCAGCCGGCTCACGGCAAAGAGGTGAGACTTCTTGCCTTCTGTAACTGTGGGAGCCAATTCTGGTTTTATGTACTTCTCTCCAATTCGATCTGTATCTCTGGAGGCCTCTGATGCATACACCCTGTTAGCTGCTTCCAGACATGCCTTGAACAAGACTTCTGTGCCTGAACAACTTTGGGGAAAGTTACATCCCGTTTCCCCTCTCTCTGCACCAGTGGGCATCAGGCAGCCAGCGGCTAAGAGTCGGGTTCAGGTGGATTTCATCTGACTCTTCACAAACTTGTACAAGAGGACGCTTTGAAATTCTCATAGGACTAATTTTTCACGGAACTTACTTTAGAAAACACTTGGCATGGGGTGCCGGGGTGGCTCAGTGGGTGAAGTGTGGACATCCGGTTTTGGCTCAGGCCATGATCTCACGGCTTCTGACTTCGAGCCCCGCATCAGGCTCTGTGCTTGGGATTCTCGGTCTCCCTCCCTCTCTCTCTCTCTCTCTCTCTCTCTCTCTCTCTCTCTCTCTCTAAAGGAAATAAACAAACATTTTTTAAAAAAATAAAAAATAAAACACGGATAATAAAAGTACCTCTTAAAAGCTCCTACAGGAAACCAAGTCAGAGAATGCACTACAGCTTGTAGCATAGGATGCCGAAAAATAAACATTGTCATTAGTCACCTCGGCAGGCAAATCACTTGAACATTTTAAACCTGCTGTTTTGTAAACAAACAAAACAACAAACAACAACAACAAAGGAAAACAGGTACAGGAGACACTATGCAAATCACGTTGTCTTGATGCCCCCCCCCCCCCCCCACCATTGTCCAAGTGATCCTCTGCTTCTGTCCTGACAGTTTGCCTTTTAGAATCAGGGTGGCCCTTTTCTGACCTTGGGCTCCCTTCTCAACAGCACTTGGAATTTTCACTTTTGTCATGAAGGCTATTCTTTTCCATCATCAGCCAAATCCTGCCAGTTTGTGAATGACACCCCCCCCTTCCGACCCCGCCCGCCCCGGAAGAAGTTAGGTCCTTAACCAAACCAGGACAATCAACTCTTTAAGGCCAGAAGGGTATTCACTAAGAAAATATTCCCACAGTGCATTAAAGAGTATCTTTGTAGTTTAGATCAGTTACCGTCACATTTCATACTTATTCCCACAGAGCAGATGCTTTGTGTGTTTGGAGATTGTAATAGTATTTTATGTCATTGATAATCAGTACTGAGTTAGAAAGGTCTCAGTTTCTAGAAACACATGTCTGAATTCCTTCGAAGACCATATGTGACTTATTTTATTAAAATAAAACAATCATCTTTGTCGGGGCGCCTGGGTGGCGCAGTCGGTTAAGCGTCCGACTTCAGCCAGGTCACGATCTCGCGGTCCGTGAGTTCGAGCCCCGCGTCAGGCTCTGGGCTGATGGCTCGGAGCCTGGAGCCTGTTTCCGATTCTGTGTCTCCCTCTCTCTCTGCCCCTCCCCCGTTCATGCTGTCTCTCTCTGTCCCAAAAATAAAAAAAAAAAAAAAAAATGTTGAAAAAAAAAAAAAACCAATCATCTTTGTCGACAACCAAAATTTCTAGCTTTCCCCCTAAACTTACCAATACCATGAAATTTCTTGGCCCTAACAAAAATATTTTTCATTTACAAAATCATAGGCACTTTTCCTATTGGGATCGGCTCAGTCACCATATTAAAAATAACTAACTAACTTCCTGTGCCACTGATTATAAATAGCACCCAATACTAATCATTATCATTCACTCTCAAATTTGCAACCTTGTTTCCTCTCCCATGACATGAAAGATGTCATTGCAAGCGCATGAGCCTTATCGTAGACTCTGGGTCATTTATCACCAAAAAGTCTGGTTCCTTTAATCAACCAGCCTTAACAGGCATTGGATTTGTCAGAGGAAACAGTTATATGCTTTTATCCCCTTGACTTAGCATTATCTACGAGGGCAGTAGAAAGTAGACAAATGCATTGAAGAATAAAAAATACTCGACAGAAATATTTTAAATATTTTTTCTAATTTATTTCATTGAGTACTCTCTACACCCAAAGTGGGGCTTGAACTCATGAGCCACACACTCTTCTGACTGTGTCAGCCAGGCACCCCAGAGATGGAAATACTTAAATAACATTTTTCTATCTCAGACAGGTTCACATTATCTCTTGAAATGATTCTGACCAGTATATTAACATCAAGCAAAACATTTGAAAAGCAGGGATAAAAATTCATCCAGATCTATTTAAAATCATCTAAATCTACTGGGAAAACATTCTTGATGATTATACATCTATTGCCTTAAGAATGAAAAGTAGAGGGTTCAAGAGCTAAAACTGAGGGACATACCTCCACCTTCAGCTAAGGCTACTTCTGGCAAAAATGGACAAATGTACTTGCCACTGTCCTGCTGTTGATTTTGCATATGTTAAAGCGCCCCATCCAGGGTGACTGAATTGTTGTAGGAAAAATGCTATATGGCTTTTTTGGCCACTTGGAAGTATAACGATGGTTGGTGGGGCCAGGCCATCTACTTAAAGAGAGGAATCCAGCCCTGTCAGAGAGGTCTAGTTAAGAAAGGAACTGTTGCCAATAGGCTGGCTTTAAGAAAACAAAGTAGGGGTGCCTGAGTGGCTCAGTCGGTTGAGCGTGTGACTTCGGCTCAGGTCATGATCTCATGGTTCATGAGTTTGAGCCCCGCGTTGGGCTCTGTGCTGACACCTTAGAGCCTGGAGCCTGCTTTGGATTCTGTGTCTCCCTCTCTTTCTGCCCCTCTCCCATTCACACTCAGTTGGTTAAGCATCTGACTTTGGCTCAGATCATGATCTCACCATTCGTGACTTCAAGCCCCATGTAGGGCTCTGAGCTGACAGCTCAGAGCCTGGAGCCTGCTTTGGATTCTGTGTCTCCCTGTCTCTCTGCCCCTCCCCTGCCCTGCTTACGTGCTCGCTCTCTCTCTCTCTTGCTCTCTCTCAAAAATAAATAAATATTAAAAAGAAAATTTAATAAAGCAGAGTCAAAAGTTCTGAAGATTTGCAGGGGTTCAGAGAAGTAAAAGGGTCCCCTGAACCCGGGTGGGTAGTCGAAGTCCAAAGTCATGGTGAACTGTGAAAGACACAAAAAAGAAAAAAATCAGGTCATATAGTACAGAGCTAGCAAGCAGGGTTATTTTACATAAGCCCAGACTTATACATCATAGCAGTTTCTCAGAACATTGCTAGGACAGTCTGGCAACTGGGGGCTAAGCCCTGGGGAGCAGCAGTGAGTAAGATAAAGTCTTTGGTCTCTTGCAATTTTATTTTATTTTACTTGATTTTATTTTATTTATTTTAGAGAGAGAGAGAGAGCAGGGGAAAGGGAGAGAGAGAGAGAAACTCAAGCAGTCCCCATGCTCAGCACAGAGCCTGACTCATGGCTTGATCCCATGACCCTGGGATCATGACCTGAGCCCAAATCAACACTTAGACGGTCAACTGACTGAGCCATCCAGGCGCCCCCCAGTTTATATTTTAGTCATGAGAAACATACATTAGGTCCAGAAACAAAGAAACAATACAATTTTAGAAAAGAATACATTTTACCAAGAAAATAAAGGACTAGAGCCATAACAGGTAACTGGAATAGACATAGAGTGAAACTGTCAAGCCGTGTGTGAATCCGCCTCGGTGGACTGGCCAGGGCCCCTTTCCAAAGGCACATCAGAACGGCATGACCAGAGTTTCCCAAGAGTGGTGCGTGAGCCAGTGTGAGGTGGGCTTATGGGTTAACTTTTAAAGATCTGAAGAGTTGTGTGCATTCTTTGCTGTCTTCTTTTTCTGGCAAGGTACACTGCTTTTTCTGTTTAAGTTAGTGATACAGTTTTAATAAAGATATTTAAGGTAAAAAAAAAAATAAACAGGAATTTAGCCATCTAATTTTAAATTTATTTGTTTTTGAGAGAGAGAGAGAAAGAAAGAGAGGGAGGGAGGGGAAGAGAGAGAGAGACAAGAGAATCCCAAGCAGGCTCTGCACGGTCAGCACAGAGCCCAATATGCAGCTCCATCTCACAGACCATGAGATCATGACCTGAGTTGAAACCAAGAGTCCGATCCTTCACCGACAAAGCCACCCAGGCACCCCCAATACTCCCACTGTAAATCAGCAACACCTTTGGACAAGCACTCACCTAAGTTACATGAATGTGTCAGATGCTGTTAAAAAACAAACAAACAAATAAATAAATAAGCCACGAACATCCTGACCAAAAAATGGGAGAAGGCTCACAACTTGAGGCGTGGACGGTGGGCAAGAGAATTAAACCCAGAAGAGAGTCTTGGGGTGCCTGGGTGGCTCAGTTTGGTTAAGCCTCCAACTTCGGCTCAGGTCATAATCTTACAGTTTGTGGGTTCAAGCCCCGCATCGGGCTCTGGGCTGACAGCTCAGAGCCTGGAGCGTGCTTTGGATTCTGTGTCTCCTTCTCTCTCTGTTCCTACCTCCCCTCACACTCTCTCTCTCTCTCTCAAAAATAAACATAAAGAAAAGAAAAGAAAAGAAAAGAAAAGAAAAGAAAAGAAAAGAAAAGAAGTGAGTCTTTGAAAAAAGTTTCCATCAGCAGACAGAACAGTGCAACCTGAGGTCAGGCAGTGGAGAGCTTAGAACACCCATTTTTCCGAAGGTCCGTTAAGCGGCTCTGGGCTGTCCCGCCCAGGTGAGCCTCACAGCAGGTAGCAGATCCCCAACCACCAAGATCAAGAATCACACAGAGGACAGCCAACCTTGAAAGAAGGTTGACAGAAGGCACTCAGACACAATTCACACTGACAGCAGGGCGACTGCATTTTCCACCAGCAGTGACAAGTCCCCGTTTTCAGGGAATGCCATACTACATGCAGAGCTTCCTGCTTAGGTCTTATGTGCATTATTTAATTTAAAGCTTACAGCATCCTTGTGAGACAAGTACTGCTATTATCCTCATTTGACAGAGACATGACCTCACTTGCCCAAGGTCAAACGGCTACTCAGTAGAAGAAAGAGGATTTGAACCCAGGCCCACTGGTCTAGAGACACTATACTAACCAGTACTTGTCAGAGGCAACTTAAAGAGACAGAAATGCAAAGATTCACTTACAAGATAGAACTCAGTGCAAAGTAAAGACCAAGCATTGGGGATGAGGCAGAAATCCTTATGTCAGAGCCAGAGCATATAAGTTCAGAGAGGAACCAGCATTGAAGACAGTTTAAAACTTCACCCAGCATGCCAGGCTAGCCCTCCAAAAGTCTCCTGAATCAGGTCAGGGGCTGGTCCTGGAGACCTGGACAAGGCTAAGTAGGCCTTAATGATGGTAAGGCTGTAGGAATTAAGAATCATAGGGGTCTCAAAGCATAAATATCATAGGGGTGCCTGGGTGGCTCAGTCGGTTGAGCGTCCGACTTCAGCTCAGGTCATGATCTCGCACTTCGTGAGTTCAAGCCCCGCGTCAGGCTCTACGCTGACAGCTCAGAGCCTGGGGCCTTCTTTGGATTCTGTGTCTCCCTCTCTCTGCCCCTCCCCTGCTCATACACTGTCTCACTCTTTCTCTGTCTCTGAAAGATGAATAAACGTTAAAAAAAAATTAAAAAAAAATCTTCCCCTCTTTAAAAAAAAAATCATAAAGATCATAAAATACTTCCCCCCTCCCCCACCAAACCCAACCAGAGGGCTCTTCAGGGACTACCGTCAAGCACCATGACTTTCTGAGACGGAGAGAATACAGACACAAAACATTCAACTGGCATCATCATTAAAAGCTAACAAGTTTTCCCATCAAATTCAAGAAGACAAAAATAACTAAAGTCCTTATCCTTAATTGTCACTGTTTTGGAAGTCTTAGCCAAAATACAAAGGCAATGAGGAGAAAGAAAAGAAAAAAAGAAAAGAAAAGAAAAGAAAAGAAAAGAAAAGAAAAGAAAAAAGAAAGAGGGAGGGAGGAAAGAGAAAAAGAGAGAGAAAAGAAAGGAAAAGAAGAGTGAGGGATGGAAAGAAAGAAAAGAAAAGGAAAGAAAAGAAAAGAAAAGAGAAAAAAGAAAGAGGGAGGATGGAAGGAAGGAGAGAGAGAAAGAGAAAAAAAGAAAGGAGGTATAAGAAAACAGGAAGGGAAATTTATGCTGGTAACAAACTATCTGTGAATTACCGAGTTTGGTGAGGGCTGAGCTACCTGGTCTCAACACCTCTTCTGTGCCTCTAACCCTACATCTCCACAGTCAGAGGGGGTTTCTTGTCGATCGGTACCGAAGTAGTCACATATGTCCTGTGATAATTAGGAAGGACCCCTGGTCTCCACCCAGCTTAAATAGGAAAAAAAAAAAAAAAAAAAAAAAATGTCATACAATCTCTCATCTAAATGATGTGTCCAAATCTGAAAAGGCAATCTATCATTTCAGTAGCTCATTCAACCAAACAATGCTTGCTAAAAGCAATTCCCTCTTTACCGGAGCACCCTCAAGAAGTTTCCCTGTTGCACTATTTACGTTTAATTACAGCCTTTAAACAGCTAAATGTGGAAATACGGGGCGCTTTATTAGTCACATTTCTAGTTAAATATTATCATATTCCTGAGTTTTATTCTAGTAATGGTTCTAAAATTAGATTGCTTCCTAACAATAATGAATACGCCTTTCTTCTAAGTACAGTTTAGTAGTCTCGGACTGATAGCAGGCTAAATTAAGGGCTGTAGTGCATTGTAAATGTGGAAGCTCTCCCCAAGCAATCATTCTGAACAAACCTAATCTTTCTTCCTCAGGATGGAATATTCCTTCCTCTTGACCCAGACCTTCCTTTTCCAGGATGCTGATTTGCACGGAGAGCGGCCAATTTCATTGCCCTGCGCCGGCCCACATGGGACCATGGCTACAAGGGAACTGCCCTCTCTCTGCAAAGCATCCTGTACGTCAAACTATTGTACTCCACGGTGTTTGTGTGTGTGTTTGTGTACATCTGCTCTTGGGGTGGGCCTCGGGCCACTGCCTGAGTTGAGAGAAAGCCTCTTTCATCCAACTACCTGCAGGTTACCAGCTGGAATAGCAGACAGAAGCAAAACATTGAACTCGCGTCACATCCAGAGAAGGAAAGAAAACGCTGGCACCCAGCTGGTTAAAGGAGGGGGAAGACAAACACCTTCTTCGCGGACTCGGGAAAGAAAAATACATTCAAAACTTAACCACATGACTGAAATGGGAGGGTAACAATGAATTGTTTTCAAAAAAACATTTCTGCTTTTTATGATAGATGTACATATCGAGGTATATGTGTCTGCAGAAAGAAATGTATTCCAGTCCTCCCAGGTGCGAAAGGAACATGTAAGCCAGGCTTTGTACACCGTCACGAGACAAAACTGCTGTCAACATGAGACTCTTAATCCAATGCTCCCTGCTGAACTTGGCACAGAATCACTGCCCCGTGAGATCTGGCATCCTGCCTCATCCTGAGGGAAGGGCTGAGCCTAAGAGAGGTTTAGGGTCGCTTCAGATCAGGTTCTGCGTTATTCTTAGCTCATTCCTAAACTTGGAAGGTGAGCCTCCACCTCTGCGGGGAACTTAAGAGATTCTGGAGAACTGTAGCATATGTTTTTACACTTAACTCAGCAGCAACAGGCAATGCAACCATCACCAAGCTTGGAGTCTCGCCATCCAGATCCGGGGCTGAGCTCTGCTACGTAGGGGACCTGTGGCTTTGGACAAGTCACGCCATTTTTCCTCCTACATAGCATCGCAGGTCTACCACAGCGGTTTGGTGAGCCTTGCCTGATGGGCAGCACACAACAGGAATTTGCAAACATGAAAGCATCGTATTTTTTTTTTAATGTTTTTATTTATTTTTGAGACAGAGAGCATGAGCAGGGGAGGGGCAGAGAGAGAGGGAGACACAGAATCCAAAGCAGGCTCCAGGCTCCGAGCCATCAGCACAGAGCCCAATGCGGGGCTCGAACTCACGGACCGTGAGATCAAGATCTGAGACGAAGCCAGACGTCCAACCGACTGAGCCACCCAGGCGCCCCACATGAAAGCGTCGTATTAACACAAAATACTGCTTTCATTGTGACTATTTGTTGTTATAAATTCACTAGCTTTTAAGTTCCTTTCCCTACATTCCCTACCCCAAACACATGGAAGCCTATCAATGAACATTCAGTTGATACTCGTTTACTCCAGGAGCTTCCAGTAGTTAAACGTACAAACTTGACCGCATCAGACAAATCTAGAAAATTAGAAGGGTGAACGAGAGGATCCCTGGGGTCTCTTCCAGTTAAAATGGTCTCTAATCTCTGCTTGTCCATACCACTCCTGGGAAACTTGACCTTGTTGCCACTGTCCCTTGGCTGCTGTCCTCATACCTCTCGGCATGTTGTCCTCAAAGCATGCTTTTCTGTTTGACTTTTCTCCCTGGTGTCTGACCCGAGGCTCAGGATACGTGTGCTTCAAAACGGATGAATCGAAACAATGCTGTCACAATTAAATTCTCCTCAGCAAGCAACGCCAATGCTTCCCTTTGTGTAGGTAGGTAGCCATGTGGAAGGAGACACAGGTAGGTTCAGAGATCTTGGGAATGGTCCAGAACGTTGGAGGATATTATCATACATTTCACATAAATGCTTTATGCCTTCCTGATATCACCAAGTCATAGGACCAACAGGAGGGTTCCATCCTGGCTTCGCCCCTTGAAGTGGGTAAATCTTGACGAGCCATACAGCTTATTCATCCAACACATGGTTAGTGGGCCCGGCAGTGCTCCAGGCAATAAAGACGTAATGGTAGGGGCGCCTGGGTGGCTCAGTCGGTTGAGCGTCCAACTTTAGCTCAGGTCATGATCTCGCAGTTCATGAGTTCGAGCCCCACGTCGGGCTCTGTGCTGTTGGCTCAGAGCCTGGAGCCTGCTTCAGATTCTATGTCTCCCTCTCTCTCTGCCCCTCTGCCACTTGCACACTCTCTCTCAAAAATAAATAAACGTTAAAAAAATTTTTAATAAAATAAAATCTTAAAAAATAAAAAAATTTAAAAATTTAAAAAAAAAAGACTTCATGGTAGACACAAATAGGTATGATTCCTGCTCTCAAGGAGCCTATGACTAAACGGCATGAATCTTTACACACACACACACACACACATATATATATATATGAATGATTTTTTAAGTATTTATTTTTGGGAGTGTGAGCAGGATCCAAAGAGAAGAGAGGATCCAAAGCTGGCTCTGTGCTGACAGCAGCGAGCCCGACGTGGGGTTTGAACTCACAAACCGTGAGATCACGACCTGAGCCGAAGTCAGATGCTCAACGGACAGAGCCACCCAGGTGCCCCGGCATGACAGTCTTTGATCAAAGAATCAGACCAATCAGTTTACAGCTGCAGTAAGAGCTACAGACAAGGAAGAGAGAGTGGCACCGTGCTCAGACAGTGTATAATACGAGAAAAACTGATGTGGTCACAGTGGATCCAGGAAGCCTTCTCTCAAGACGTGGTCGTGGGGCCAGCATCTAAAGACAAAGCAGAAATTATGCAGCCAGAGAAGACATGGGGCGTGGGGTCGGGAAGACACAACAGGTCCAAAAGTCCAGCTGAGATTTAGTGAAATGAACTAGAAAAACGTCTGTGTGACGGCAGCACTGCGTGTGGGGGCAGGTAGGGAGACAGACGGAACACGCCGGCTGCATGGGCCACGTTCAGGATTCCGGTCTTTACCTGAAGAGCAGAGGAAGGTCACTCAAGTCTTAGAAGTTGGTGGTGGCATAACCGGATTTGCATTTTGAAAAGATCCCTCGGCTGCTGTGCAGACAATAAATTCAAGAAGGTCAAGGGTGTCCTGCTGGAGATGGGCTAAGATGGCCCCCCGGACGGAGGCTGTAAGGACAGAGACACAGACCCTGGTGCATCACCATGCCGGGTCCCTGTGCACGATTTTGGAAGGGTTGAGTCCTGAGCGCCTCTGAGATCCAATTGAGATGTCAAGTAGGCAAGTGGATATAAAAGTCTAAGGCGGACAGGAAAGGTCAGAGCTGACAATAAGATTTTGAGCCAGAGCTGACAAATGAACCGTGAGACCCAGCCAGGAATGAGGTTATCTAATGAGAGAAGGGACAGCAAGAACAAACAATCTCAGAACCCTTGTTTCTTCAGCTGTAAAAAGGAATTATGGCAGCTGTTTTACAGAATTTTTGTAGCTGAGATGTAGTAGGCTGTCGGTAAAAATCTGGATGATATTATTATGATAGCATTAAGAAAAATAAAAAAGTAGCTCGTTGCAAAGCAAGTGACAGGATGACCCGATTTTTTTTTTATTTTTAAAAAAGTATTTTAATTTTTTTTAACATTTATTTAATTTTGTGTGTGTGAGAGAGAGAGAGAGAGAGAGGCTCTGAAGCAAGCTCTGCACTGACAGTACAGAGCCCGATGTGGGGCTCAAACTCACGAAGATTATGACCTGAGCCGAAGGCAGACGCTTAACCAACTGAGCCACACAGGCACCCCCAAAAAGTATTTCAAATCAGAGAAAAACACACTGGGGCTTTACTTTGCACATGTATTAACCATCACTGTCAGGGATGTGTATTTCTCACAGTCCTCGATAATTTCTCAATTGTCTGCAATGAACATGCGTTCTTTCTATGGTGAGAAAACAAAATGTTTCACTGTTTCAATTACATGAAAGCGCTTTTCCAAAAGTAGAGCCAAAGATGATGAAACCAGCTAAAACAACAGGCTCTGAGGGTGGCCCGGGTCTGGCACACGTGGCCGAGTGGCTTTGTTGGAGGCCAGTTTGTGCTTCCAGGTCTCCGCCACAGAGACAGAGGTGAACTCCTGGGATCGGACCAAATGTCCGTTGTGGTTAGTAAGCTGACCTGGCTGGGTTTCCATGGCAGACGTGGCCTGAGAACCACCAGCCTTGCCAAGCCCTTTGTCTAATTCTCCACAAAGAATCGCCACAGCACAGAGGTCCCCAGGAGGCCTGGACAATCCACGCCTGATTGCCACAGACGAGGGAAGTTGGCAGCAATGGCTAAAGTCCCCTTGCTTCCTTCTCTTCTGACCAATAATCGGGAAGCTTGTGATAAAGTGTGTCCATTTGTTCACACCTGAGCCTGCTGTCGGGGAACGTGGGGCTTTGGGCTACAAGGGACATGTGTGTGTCCCTGCTTGCATTTCCCTAGCCTTTGGCCTAAGTGAGGAAGGACGTTCAGACAGGGGGCATGTGTGTCTCTTGCAAATAAATGTCGTGCGGTGTGACAGAAGGAATTCTATTGACAGAACCTAGAACGTGGCTCTAACCTCCTACAGGTCATCTGCCTGACCCCGACCGAGTACCTTGACATCTCTCTCTCTGTTTTCCCTGTAAAATGAAAACCACTCTCTGACAAAGAGCTCATGCGATGCACAGGCAGAATCCCCATGCTGCCCAGGCAAGAACTTATAAAACAACACTCATCTGAGTGTCTGGGGACAGGCCGACAATGAACACCCTACTAAAATCAAGGACCGGAGGTTCCGGAAGATGGCGGCGTAGGAGGACGCGGGGCTCACAGCGCGTCCTGCCGATCACTTAGATTCCACCTACACCTGCCTAAAGAACCCAGAAAACCGCCAGAGGATTAGCAGAAGGGAGTCTCCGGAGTCAAGCGCAGACGAGAGGCCCACGGAAGAGGGTAGGAAGGGCGGCGAGGCGGTGCGCGCTCCACGGACCGGCGGGAGGGAGCCGGGGCGGAGGGGCGGCTCGCCGGCCAAGCAGAGCCCCCGAGTCTGGCTGGCAAAAGCGGAGGGGCCGGACAGACTGTGTTCCGACAGCAAGCGCGACTTAGCGTCTGGGAGGTCATAAGTTAACAGCTCTGCTCGGAAAGCGGGAAGGCTGGAGGACAAAGGGAGGGAGAGCTGCTGAGCCCCCGGACGGCAGAGCTCAGCTTGGCGGGGAACAAAGGCACTCGCCAGCGCCATCTCCCCCGCCCATCCCCCAGCCAAAATCCCAAAGGGAACCAGTTCCTGCCAGGGAACTTGCTCGCTCCGCGCAAACACCCAACTCTGTGCTTCTGCGGAGCCAAACCTCCGGCAGCGGATCTGACTCCCTCCCGCTGCCACAGGGCCCCTCCTGAAGTGGATCACCTAAGGAGAAGCGAGCTAAGCCTGCCCCTCTTGCCCCCGTGCACCTTGCCTACCCACCCCAGCTAATACGCCAGATCCCCAGCACCACAAGCCTGGCAGTGTGCAAGTAGCCCAGACGGGCCACGCCACCCCACAGTGAATCCCGCCCCTAGGAGAGGGGAAGAGAAGGCACACACCAGTCTGACTGTGGCCCCAGCGGTGGGCTGGGGGCAGACATCAGGTCGGACTGCGGCCCCGCCCACCAACTCCAGTTATACACCACAGCACGGGGGAAGTGCCCTGCGGGTCCTCACCACGCCAGGGACTCTCCAAAATGACCAAACGGAAGAATTCCCCTCAGAAGAATCTCCAGGAAATAACAACAGCTAATGAACTGATCAAAAAGGATTTAAATAATATAACAGAAAGTGAATTTAGAATAATAGTCATAAAATTAATCGCTGGGCTTGAAAACAGTATACAGGACAGCAGAGAATCTCTTGCCACAAAGATCTAGGGACTAAGGAACAGTCACGAGGAGTTGAAAAACGCTTTAAACGAAATGCAAAACAAAATGGAAACCACGATGGCTCGGCTTGAAGAGGCAGAGGAGAGAATAGGTGAACTAGAAGATAAAGTTATGGAGAAAGAGGAAGCTGAAAGAAAGAGAGATTAAAAAATCCAGGAGTATGAGGGGAAAATTAGAGAACTAAGTGATACACTAAAAAAAAAATAATATACGCATAATTGGTATCCCAGAGGAGGAAGAGAGAGGGAAAGGTGCTGAAGGGGTACTTGAACAAATTATAGCTGAGAACTTCCCTGAACTGGGGAAGGAAAAAGGCATTGAAATCCAAGAGGCACAGAGAACTCCCTTCAGACGTAACTTGAATCGATCTTCTGCACGACATATCATAGTGAAACTGGCAAAATACAAGGATAAAGAGAAAATTCTGAAAGCAGCAAGGGATAAACGTGCCCTCACATATAAAGGGAGACCTATAAGACTCGTGACTGATCTCTCCTTTGAAACTTGGCAGGCCAGAAAGGCTTGGCACGATATCTACAGTGTGCTAAACAGAAAAAATATGCAGCCGAGAATCCTTTATCCAGCAAGTCTGTCATTTAGAATAGAAGGAGAGATAAAGGTCTTCCCAAACAAACAAAAACTGAAGGAATTTGTCACCACGAAACCAGCCCTACAAGAGATCCTAAGGGGGATCCTGTGAGACAAAGTACCAGAGACATCACTACAAGCATAAAATATACAGACATCACAATGACTCTAAACCCATATCTTTCTATAATAACACTGAATGTAAATGGATTAAATGCGCCAACTAAAAGACATAGGGTATCAGAATGGATAAAAAAACAAGACCCATCTATTTGCTGTCTACAAGAGACTCATTTTAGATCTGAGGACACCTTTAGATTGAGAGTGAGGGGATGGAGAACTATTTATCATGCTCCTGGAAGCCAAAAGAAAGCTGGAGTAGCCATACTTATATCAGACAAACTAGACTTTAAATTAAAGGCTGTAACAAGAGATGAAGAAGGGCATTATATAATAATCACAGGGTCTATCCACCAGGAAGAGCTAACTATTATAAATGTCTATGCGCCAAATACCCGAGCCCCCAGATATATAAAACAATTACTCATAAACATAAGCAACCTTATTGATAAGAATGTGGTCATTGCAGGGGACTTTAACACCCCACTTACAGAAATGGATAGATCATCTAGACACACAGTCAATAAAGAAACAAGGGCCCTGAATGATACATTGGATCAGATGGACTTGACAGATATATTTAGAACTCTGCATCCCAAAGCAACAGAATATACTTTCTTCTCGAGTGCACATGGAACATTCTCCAAGATAGATCATATACTGGGTCACAAAACAGCCCTTCATAAGTTTACAAGAATTGAAATTATACCATGCATACTTTCAGACCACAATGCTATGAAGCTTGAAATCAACCACAGGAAAAAGTCTGGAAAACCTCCAAAAGCATGGAGGTTAAAGAACACCCTACTAACGAATGAGTGGGTCAACCAGGCAATTAGAGAAGAAATTAAAATATATATGGAAACAAACGAAAATGAAAATACAACAATCCAAACGCTTTGGGATGCAGCGAAGGCAGTCCTGAGAGGAAAATACATTGCAATCCAGGCCTATCTCAAGAAACAAGAAAAATCCCAAATACAAAATCTAACAGCACACCTAAAGGAAATAGAAGCAGAACAGCAAAGGCAGCCTAAACCCAGCAGAAGAAGAGAAATAATAAAGATCAGAGCAGAAATAAACAATATAGAATCTAAAAAAACTGTAGAGCAGATCAACGAAACCAAGAGTTGGTTTTTTGAAAAAATAAACAAAATTGACAAACCTCTAGCCAGGCTTCTCAAAAAGAAAAGGGAGATGACCCAAATAGATAAAATCATGAATGAAAATGGAATGATTACAACCAATCCCTCAGAGATACAAACAATTATCAGGGAATACTATGAAAAATTATATGCCAGCAAATTGGACAACCTGGAAGAAATGGACAAATTTCTAAACACCCACACTCTTCCAAAACTCAATCAGGAGGAAATAGAAAGCTTGAACAGACCCATAACCAGCGAAGAAATTGAATCGGTTATCAAAAATCTCCCAACAAATAAGAGTCCAGGACCAGATGGCTTCCCAGGGGAGTTCTACCAGACATTTAAAGCAGAGATAATACCTATCCTTCTCAAGCTATTCCAAGAAATAGAAAGGGAAGGAAAACTTCCAGACTCATTCTATGAAGCCAGTATTACTTTGATTCCTAAACCAGACAGAGACCCAGTAAAAACAGAGAACTACAGGCCAATATCCCTGATGAATATGGATGCAAAAATTCTTAATAAGATACTAGCAAATCGAATTCAACAGCATATAAAAAGAATTATTCACCATGATCAAGTGGGATTCATTCCTGGGATGCAGGGCTGGTTCAACATTCGCAAATCGATCAACGTGATACATCACATTAACAAAAAAAAAGAGAAGAACCATATGATCCTGTCAATCGATGCAGAAAAGGCCTTTGACAAAATCCAGCACCCTTTCTTAACAAAAACCCTTGAGAAAGTCGGGATAGAAGGAACATACTTAAAGATCATAAAGGCCATTTATGAAAAGCCCACAGCTAACATCATCCTCAACGGGGAAAAACTGAGAGCTTTTTCCCTGAGATCAGGAACACGACAGGGATGCCCACTGTCACCGCTGTTGTTTAATATAGTGCTGGAAGTTCTAGCATCAGCAATCAGACAACAAAAGGAAATCAAAGGCATCAAAATTGGCAAAGATGAAGTCAAGCTTTCGCTTTTTGCAGATGACATGATATTATACATGGAAAATCCGATAGACTCCACCAAAAGTCTGCTAGAACTGATCCATGAATTCAGCAAAGTTGCAGGATACAAAATCAATGTGCAGAAATCAGTTGCATTCTTATACACTAACAATGAAGCAACAGAAAGACAAATGAAGAAACTGATCCCATTCACAATTGCACCAAGAAGCATAAAATACCTAGGAATAAATCTAACCAAAGATGTAAAAGATCTGTATGCTGAAAACTATAGAAAGCTTATGCAGGTAATTGAAGAAGATATAAAGAAATGGAAAGACATTCCCTGCTCATGGATTGGAAGAATAAATATTGTCAAAATGTCAATACTACCCAAAGCTATCTACACATTCAATGCAATCCCAATCAAAATTGCACCAGCATTCTTCTCGAAACTAGAACAAGCAATCCTAAAATTCATATGGAACCACAAAAGGCCCCGAATAGCCAAAGTAATTTTGAAGAAGAAGACCAAAGCAGGAGGCATCACAATCCCAGACTTGAGCCTCTACTACAAAGCTGTCATCATCAAGACAGCATGGTATTGGCATAAAAACAGACACATAGACCAATGGAATAGAATAGAAACCCCAGAACTAGACCCACAAACGTATGGCCAACTCATCTTTGACAAAGCAGGAAAGAACATCCAATGGAAAAAAGACAGTCTCTTTAACAAATGGTGCTGGGAGAACTGGACAGCAACATGCAGAAGGTTGAAGCTAGACCACTTTCTCACACCATTCACAAAAATAAACTCAAAATGGATAAAGGACCTGAATGTGAGACAGGAAACCATCAAAACCTTAGAGGAGAAAGCAGGAAAAGACCTCTCTGACCTCAGCCGTAGCAATCTCTTACTCGGCACATCCCCAAAGGCAAGGGAATTAAAAGCAAAAGTGAATTACTGGGACCTTATGAAGATAAAAAGCTTCTGCACAGCAAAGGAAACAACCAACAAAACTAAAAGGCAACCAACGGAATGGGAAAAGATATTTGCAAATGACACATCGGACAAAGGGCTAGTATCCAAAATCTATAAAGAGCTCATCAAACTCCACACCCGAAAAACAAATAACCCAGTGAAGAAATGGGCAGAAAACATGAATAGACACTTCTCTAAAGAAGACATCCGGATGGCCAACAGGCACATGAAAAGATGTTCAACGTCGCTCCTCATCAGGGAAATACAAATCAAAACCACACTCAGATACCACCTCACGCCAGTCAGAGTGGCCAAAATGAAGAAATCAGGAGACTATAGATGCTGGAGAGGATGTGGAGAAACGGGAACCCTCTTGCACTGTTGGTGGGAATGCAAATTGGTGCAGCCGCTCTGGAAAGCAGTGTGGAGGTTCCTCAGAAAATTAAAAATAGACCTACCCTATGACCCAGCAATAGCACTGCTAGGAATTTATCCAAGGGATACAGGAGTACTGATGCATAGGGGCACCTGTACCCCAATGTTTATAGCGGCACTCTCAACAATAGCCAAATTATGGAAAGAGCCTAAATGTCCATCAACTGATGAATGGATAAAGAAATTGTGGTTTATATACACAATGGAATACTACGTGGCAATGAGAAAAAATGAAATATGGCCTTTTGTAGCAACATGGATGGAACTGGAGAGTGTGATGCTAAGTGAAATATGCCATACAGAGAAAGACAGATACCATATGGTTTCACTCTTATGTGGATCCTGAGAAACATAACAGAAACCCATGGGGGAGGGGAAGGAAAGAAGAAAAAAAATAAATAAATAAAAAAGAGGTTAGAGTGGGAGAGAGCCAAAGCATAAGAGACTGTTAAAAACTGAGAACAAACTGAGGGTTGATGGGGGGTGGGAGGGAGGGCAGGGTGGGTGATGGGTATTGAGGAGGGCACCTTTTGGGATGAGCACTGGGTGTTGTATGGAAACCAATTTGACAGTAAATTTCATATATTAAAAAATAAAAAATAAATAAAAAAATAAAATAAAATAAAAAAATAAAAAATAAAATCAAGGACCAAGGGGTCCTCCCTCCTAAACCACCACCTCTAACCCACCACCCCTAGCTACTCACCATATTCCCTTACTCTGCTCTCTCCATAACGCTTATAGCTACCAGAAAGTCTTTTTGTCAACACCTATTTTCTATCCCACTCCCCCATCCCCCACCCCTCAACACCCAAGAGGACAAAGTATCCTCGTGCCAAGACCGAGTACGGTAAACAACAGGACTCAAAAATGGTAAATGAATGAATCTGAATGCCAAGGGGTCCTTGTTGGTGATATGCGTCTTGCACATTTCCCAGAATAAAGTGTAGCCTTTTGACTAGAGTATTAGAATAGAGGCACAGGAGGGGGTGCCTGAGGGGTTGAGTCGGTTAAGCACCAGACATAGGCTCAGGTCATGATCTCACAGTCCATGAGTTCGAGCCCTGCATCTGGCTCTGTGCTGACAGCTCAGAGCCTGGAGCCTGCTTCAGATTCTGTGTCTCCCTCTCTCTCTGCCCCTCCCTCGCTCATGCTTTCTCTCTCTCTCTCTCTCTCTCTCTCTCTCTCTCTCTCTCTCTCTCCCTCTCTCTCTCAAAAATAAACATTAAAGAAAAAAAGCCTAAAAGGTTTAAAAATAAAATCTCAAT
This sequence comes from Panthera uncia, assembly GCF_023721935.1. NCBI lineage: Eukaryota > Metazoa > Chordata > Mammalia > Carnivora > Felidae > Panthera > Panthera uncia. Next base: position 11,920,096 of record NW_026057577.1, on the reverse strand, counting down.
AAAATAATTATTTTTTTAATATGAAATTTGTTGTCAAATTGGTTTCCATACAGCACCCAGTGATCATCCCAGCGGTGCCCTCCTCAATGCCCATCACCTACTTTTCCCTCCCCCGCACCCCCCAACAACTCAGTTTATTTTCAGTATTTAAGAGTCTCTCATGGTTTGCCTCCTTCCCTCTCTTTATCCCCCTTTCCCTCCCCCCTGGTCTTCTGTTAAGTTTCTCAGGATCCACATAAGAGTGAAAACGTATGGTATCTGTCTTTCTCTACCTGACTTATTTCACTTAGCATAACACTCCAGTTCCATCCACGTTGCTACAAATGGCCAGATTTCATTCTTTCTCATTGCCAAGTAGTATTCCATTGTGTATATTAAAATAATTTTTTAAATAAACGTCTTACTTTTAACCTTAATTGTAAGAACCTAAATAACATTCAAATACTATATTACAAAATCTCATTCATTATAATCTAAATTGTGGGCAACGGAAAACCGGAAATCTTAGTTAATCTAGGTTCCACTTAACAGAAGGAAAATGTGGGCCACCTGAGAGTCTCAGTCGGTTAAGTGTTCCACTCTTGATTTCTGCTCAGATCATGATGTCACCGTTTGTGAGTTCCAGCCCTGTGTCAGGCTCTGCACTGATGGTGGGGAGACTGCTCAGGATTCTCTCTCTCTGCCTCTCTCCCCCACTCTCTCAAAAATTAATAAATAAGCTTTAAAAAAAAAAAGATAGAGATAACAATAAGAGTGCCTCACAGGATTGAAGTTGGGTTTAAATAATTTTATGCTGGGTGAGGAGGTGGGGTTGGGTGTTCTAAATGGAAAAGCATTATGCAAATATGAGCTACTGTCTAATAAAGAACCCAAGACATTCGACATTGTCAAAGTAAGAAGGAGATGCCAATATAAAAAAGAGAGTTAGCTTTGACTTGAAGACCCATGAATGGGAACCAAACTAAATGGGCTGCAATGTATTCTAGCCCCAAAGAAACAAAGACTTTGCAACGTATTGCAGGCATTGCCCAGGGGTCCCCGGCCACCATTTTTAATGTTCTGAGTGCTTACCTGAATCTATCATCAGAGTATTCTTTACAAAATGAGCTAAAATATCTTGTTTTCTTCCATACACTTGCAAACAGTCTTCATATGTGTCTGAACCTTGGCAAATAGTCAATGTAACATCAAATTATTGGGATTTTATTTCTGTAATATGAATAATTAAAGGCGGTTATCGATGATGATGTGCTCCCTGAGCACAGACGGTGAACTCATGAACGGTAGGTACTTCACAGAACCATAACTGACTCACAGTTCCCTGTCCACGGGGTTCAGCAAAGGCTGTCAGAGAGAACCAGCCACTGGCCATGATGTGATCATTGCATTATAGAAAAGGTATTTCAAAGGAAAAAGAAGCTGATCTCCTATCCCATACATATCAGAAATGTTATCTTCAATCATCAGAAGAAAAGCAGACAATCGTGACTAGACCGATTGTTAAATAAGATTTAAAAAAATTTTTTTTAGTGTTTATTTCTGAGAGAGAGAGAGAGACCGAGAAGGGGAGAGACAGAGAGAGACGGAGACACAGAATCTGAAGCAGGCTCCAGGTTCCGAGCTGTCAGCACAGAGCCCAACGCGGGGCTTGAACCCACAAACTTTGACCTGAGTCAAAGTCGGACACTCAACTGACCGAGCCACCCAGGCAACTTTCAATAAGATTTTTTTCAAGTGATCAATATGGCATGTCTCGATTTCTCTTTTTTGTTTTTCCAGATCCAAGAACACACTAAAAGTAACCTTTTGCGAAACTCAAAAAAGACATTTATTTAAAAAAAAAAAAAAAAGACATTTGTAAATTTGGCCTGAAACATGTGTGATTGAAAGCCCTTGACTTTTGGCCTCTGTTTTTTTCTTCTCTTTTTCAAGGAAGCTTCAAAGTCAGAACTGGTGGCTTTAGCAGAGCCCTCGCTTTGAAGAGTGTGGGGAGGAGGGAAGTCAATTAAAAACAGGTCACGGGATGTAGCTTTTCAACTAAAATGGCTGCTGATTTTTATGCACTGGAAGTTCTGAGCGATCAGCCCCAACTTCTTAATTGTGCTAACATCATTAACAGATCATAACATCTTCTCTTTCAGCAGAAGTTTTGACTGTCTGTGAGTGATCTGGCCGCCACCCCCCACCCCATGTTCTGACAAGGATGATGATGGGTGGAAGCCATCAAAGTAACTACCTACAGACTACAGTCAGATTAGACTCTTTAAACCAGTTGTGGTTGCTGCTCGTGTGCCTGGGCCACCCTCCTGCCACCAGGCCCTTGCACTGCAAATGACCCTCCCAGACTGCTTGCTTGAAAGACAGAGTCGGGGGAAGGCAGATCATAGGGCATCCATATGCAAAATGTTCCCCCGGAGGTGGACAGTAATTTAACATAATTGTAGAAGGAAAAAAAAAAAGAATTTGTTTTGTAGGCTGAAAACCGTCAAACCAAGAACAATCAAGAAAGCCCCTCTCTTTGCCCAGCCGACTCAAATAAAATTGTGACCTCTTCACTAGAACGTCTGCTGCCATTACTATTCGTTCTATTCGGATGTGATTCCGGGCCATCGAACTTGAAAGATTTGTCAATGTTTTAATAATCCCTGTTTCCCTTCGCTGACAATGTTTCCCAGTTATGTGGTTCCCCCAGTTTTATTAGGTGTGGTTAGTCTTACAAGGGCTTTTTTTCTTTACTCTGGGGCCTAGGATTCTAGGGGTTGCCCCCACCATGTACAGGAGGACCCCCATTGGCAATCTGTGCTCTCAACCATGTCCAAGGTCGTGCTCAGAGAGCCTCCCTCTCTCTCGGTGGCAGGTGGGTTCTAAGCAGTGACAGACAGCCCCGCTGTGTGTGGCTAACAGGTGCCACACAGACTGTGCTGCTGTGCCCCTGTGCGCCGAGTTGGGTCTTCCCTCTGTCAGACAGTGAGTCTGAGAGCAGGCAAGCTGGTGGGAACGTCCCGGAGGGGAGGGCGCAGGGCCCGGGCTGGCTGTGGGAGTTCTGCACTCACAGATGCAGCTTCCAGCCAGATGCCCAGCCTTTCCCTGCGGGCCTGAGACCTCACACCGTCAAAGCCAGTCGACTGCTGCTGCAGAATCAGAGCTCTGTTCCTGGAAACGGAGATCCTGCCTCCCCTCCCCCCAAGCATCTGTAGCACCTCTCTCTTCTGACCCCTCAAGACGGAAGGAGAATCAGGGTCATTGAAATTTCCTGCATTCCGGAAGCACACTATTAATCTGCCTGAATTCTGGATACATTTTCTCACTTCTGCAGAACCTTCAAATGAAAAAAAAATTAAAAAAAAAATAAGGAGGCTCGTTTTCTCTAAGGGGAGTTCTCAAAATGACTCTGGGCAATCAGAAATCCTAACTGAGGCCCGGTCATGTGCCTAGTGCGACGCGAGGTCGGATGTTCCTTCCTCCTAATGAAGAATAAATCCCTGGCTGAGTAGAAAAGACAAGCAAGGCCCAATTCAAGAATATATTGCAGAGAGATAAGCAAAGAAATCCACGGACGTGCTTTGAAGGAAAAGAAAACAACGTCTGAGCAGTGGAAACCTCCCCCCCCATCACTGAATTACAGTCTGTAATCAAAATTAGAGACGGTTTAGATCTCTAGTGATTGTCCTCCTATGTTGCTAGTGTCGGGGGGGGGGGGGAATGCCTAAAAATCCGGTTTACCTTCCTTTACATAGTAATGTAACCAATTACAAAGGCCACAAAGTCACATGGAAAACTGTTCACAAAGGCATGTGTTGTGAAAAAAAAATGCAAAAATTCTGGCCATACTATAATTACAAGTATCTAAAATCATGTCAGCGGTTTGTGCAAATTACTGTTTTTGGTATAAAACAATATTGTCATTGTTTCCCCTCGCGTTGCTATAATTTTGCTTGTTGATCCTATCAGTGGCGTTTGGAGTGTTGGTGTGTTTATTTCAGTGTTAAGAATCCACTGGTCTGTTGGCCACAAATCAGCTCCACTCCGCTCATGGGGCAAAACTACATAAAGGAACAAGGCCAGACCCTGGTTCTTAACAAGGTGATTCGAGGTTTGCGGTCACATGTTGCTCTGTCTCTAATGAAGTCTCACAGCGGATGCAGGGACTTGTCCTTGGGCACGCTGGCGAGTGACCATGGCAACAGCTCACACAGTCCCCCAGGTCTACTGCTCACTGTTACACATCTCTGATGGGGTAGGGGTGGGGGGCTGGGGGAAAGCCAGGCTCACCTGGCTGCCAGAACAACGTGGAGATTGGAAGGAAGGACATAATCCCTCTACAACATAAGGAGCTTGATAAAAGCAAGCCAGCTGATTAAAGATTGCCAGGCTGCTAAAGAGAAAAATGAAAGTTGGCCCGTCCCTGAGATAGGCGCGATAGAACCATGATCCTGTACCCTGCTCTTGATGTTAGCTCCACGGCACTCTGCACCCTGTGTTTATTATATTTTAAGTGCATTTGATACTCACATACCCACCCATACGTGACAGGGTAAGGCCTCTGTTGTACAGATCTGTTTCCTTCTAGGAAGTGCTCTGGCTAAGAGAATTGACATCATATATTCCAACAAATCAGACATGGAGTAACTAAATATGGAGCCCAAAGCATTTACCTTCCCTTTTAGATTTAAAACAAATCGTATGAGGGGCGTCTGGGGAGCTCAGTAGGTTAAGCTTCTGACTCGTGACTTTGGCGCAGGTCATGATCTCATGGTGCGTGGGTTCAAGCCCTGCATCCGGCTCTGCACTGACCATGCCAAGCCTGCTTGGGATTCTCCCTCCCTCCCTCCCTCTCTCTCTCTCTCTCTCCCTCTCCCTCCCTTTCTGCCCTGCCCCTGCTCACTGGCTCATGCTTTCTCTCTTTCAAGATAAATAAACTTAAAAAAAAAGGAAAAAGACATGCATTACAAAATAAATAAATAAAACAAATCCTAACAAGAAGCTGCCAACAAAACCCAACCCAAAGAAATATAAAGCTTCCTCTAAGCAGTCTTTTTGAATAGTGAGAGAGCTCGGCTTCTATGGATTCATCGGCACAATTCTTGCCTGGGACGCAGAGGGGTGAGCTAGCAGCCATGTGGCTTGTAACAGATTAGGTCCGGTTCAGGAAACTGCTTCCTAACCTCCAACTTGTCTTTCTGACATTTCTCCGCTGTCTCACACTCTTGCTTTTCAGCCACCTCCACCTCGCCAGCAAATGCATATGTACATTTCAAGTTTCACGGGAGCTTAGGCATCATCTGGATTCCTGGCGGAGAGTTGAGGAAGCTGACGCCCAGAAAGTGTAAGCGACCACAAGTCCCGAACTGTTTGTTGGCAAACCTGGTCTTATGTCCAAAGCAGAGATCTGTCACCACATCCAGGACAGTCACATCTATGAACTAAAAGTGACAGAGAAAGAGACGGTAAACACTCCCGAATAAATAGCAACAAAAATACTAAGTGGAATCTAAGAGACAGTAATCATTACTATCTTTATTAAAAAAAAAAAAAAAAAAAAGGAGGGCTGGGTGGCTCAGTTGGTGAAGCATCCGACTTTGGCTCAGGTCACGATCTCATGGCTTGTGAGTTTGAACCCCTCATCGGGCTCTGTGCTGACAGCTCAGAGCTTCAGATTCTGTGTCTCCCTCTCTCTCTGCCCCTCCTCTGCTCACACTCTGTCTCTCTTTCAAAAATAAATAAACATTAAAAAAAATTTTTTTAAAGAAAAGGCTATAGAAAGAACATTCAGGTCGGTCTTCCCTCTGTGTTATTTGCCTAACATTAACGAAGCCTCTTCTGTGCTTTGGGCACTTGACATGTTACTTAATTTCCACACCAGTTTGTAAGGTTTTTGTTTTTTCTAATCCAAAAGAACAGGAAAGGGAAGATCCATAATGTCACTATGCAAATAAATTCTGTTGCCATTTTAAAAACAAGGGGGATACATGGACCTGGACAGAAATTTAAACAGAGAAAACATACATAAAGAAGAAAATGTAAACCTTCCTCCTGACACCTAATTTTCCATCCTTCACCTCCAAGCCATCTTTTCACTGATGGTTGAAATCTAAACCCCCTCCTGGCTGATACACATTCTAGGATACATATCTCCCTCTGCAAAAACTTGTTTACACACACAAAAGCCTGTAATACACCCATTGTTCTAAATCTTGCCCTTATCCACTTAATATTTCTAGACAACTTTCCACATCAGCATATACGTCTTGATTTTCCAAGCTTGCGACGTTCTCCATCCTAGAGCTGTACCCCTATTTACGTACCTACTTCCCTATTTGCAGTATTTCGCTTGTTTCCAGTTTTTTCCATCAGCGAGGCATTACGCATTCCAGTTTACAAGCAGAGGAACGAGGGCTCAGAACTGATAAACAGTCTTGATGTTGCCCTGCTAAAATAAACAAATAAAAATAAAAAATAAATAAAAAGCACAGAGCTAGCGCCTAAATTTACATTTTTATAACTTCTAGGTCCTGGCCTTTCCTTAATACTGGATATTTACCCAGCTAACCCTGCCAAGGCTCGAGATCTGCCAAACGCACAGCACAGCTGTTCGGGTTTTCGAGTGACACCTGCCCCTAAGAATTTTTTTTTTTTTTTTTTTTTTTTTACGACTGAGTCCTTAGACGTGACTTGTCCCAAGTTAGACTGTTAGGATGGCCCAACTAGCACACTCAGCTCCTTTCTTTATACTAGATGAAAATGGACCCTGCGGAATAAGAGAGGTCCTCTCCAGAGAATGAGGAGACAGTGACCTGCCTTCCTCGGTCAGCAGGAGGGAGAGTGGAGAGGTTGGGAGGGGCCTGCGTTTCCTCGCAAACCTCCCCTCCAGGTGAGAAGGGCTCAGTCTCAAACACCAAGGACAGACTGAGGTTCCCACAGCAGCTAACTCCACAACCTTGCGCCAAGGGTAACAGAGAAGCCCACAGGGTCGCACAGAAAATGCCGGATCCTCAACCATCTGGGTGGTGTTTTGGCAACCCCGGACCCGCAGGCTCGCTCATTATACGGAACGAGGGAAGAGATCAGTTCTTTACCGGCCAGCAGGGGAAAATGGCCTTAATGGGGCCACACAAGTTAACCCAGCCCCCAATGCAGTGTAATTTCACACTTGCCCTCAGGGGGTTAATGACTTTGTGTGTGGCGGTCCCAGAGAACAGTTCCCTTTCCGGAAGCCTTTAGCTCCTGTCAACAAGGCTTTTCAGTTGCTATGCAAAGCTATTGAGCCCCTTGAATAATTCCAAGCAAGGTGAAGACCCTTTTGTAAGTTACGGTGCTGTCCTTGCTAGGGTGGAAGAGCCACCTTCTTCTTCTAAATAGCGACCGCTGTAGAAGGCTTGTCTGGCAATCACTCACAGCTTGGCCACCTGATGGTCACTGTCCTGGGAGTCGCCAGGGGCCTTTCCGATGTCAGCCCCCTGCTGGGCTCCCAGCCCTAACGTGCAAACCAATAACACACTGGCGGCTCACGCTTAAGGTCTTTGCACACCAAAGTCAAAGGAAGTGGCGGGAGGCTCTAGGTGTGAGCACTATTCAAAGTCACGTCCCCTTCCAAGGCAGGATGGGGGCATCAGGACGCCAGAGATCACAGCGTGGGATGACAGTGTCAGAGGGGTTGACAAAAATGGGATAAATTTGAGTATTACGCGACTAGACCATTAAGCAGAGTCCAGATTTGCTCAGTGCTATGAAAACACATCTTCCAAGAACCTAAGCGCTTCCTCATTGGCGATCAACCCGAAATAGTGGCTTCCCTAGTCAATGTGTATCCATAGCCTCTCTTTCCTGCACAATAATCTTACACAGTGATTTACAGTTCTTTGCTATTTTCACGTATGTCGCTTCATTCGATACTGAGGGAACAACGGTTTATAGCGTTCCTAACTTGTGTTTATCTGGGACTATCTGACATCGGAAAAACAGCTCAGGATGTGTTCAAGTAGATGATCCGAGGCCATTCGTCAGCTTGATAATGCTCGCTCACTTTCCCCCAAACCTCTGGGAGATCCATGGTTTCTGTGCTGGGACCGCCTCTCCTGGCTCTGGGATTAGCTCCCCACATGCAAGTACTGGAAAGAAGCACGAAGATCCTTCGCTTCAAACAGAGCCACCTCCCTCAAGAGCCACAAATCCTTGTTTTATACTCTCTGAGGCCCATCAGGGGTCTGAATAACACTCAAAAGCTTTTCTTGTCAAGAGCTGTCTGCATTTGCCAAAAGCCCAAGCGCGCAGACAAACCTAACGGTGCCAAGGAGGACGTTGAGTGGAATGAATGAACTGTAAACCTGGGACAAATAACACATTACTAGAGTAGAAAAGCTGAGAATTTTAAAGACATATGGGCCTTGCTGTCAGATCTTTATGACTTATCCACTGGGGTTTTGTCCGTGTATATTACTCATTGTCTTTCCATTTATATTTGGTTTATGTACGGGGGGCTTAAAGCCTATGTATTTACACAGTTGGCAAATCTCCCTCCAGTGCGTCGGCTTTTATTCATCAACTTAAAATACTTCTAAAGAACTTACCATTTGAAGTCTCACACTAAAATCAGTGGCCCTTGTATGAATAGGCCCTTGTAGCCAACGTCAGTCTCTGACTGATGCTGGGCTCTTACCAGGTTTTAAAATTGGAATTGGTAGGGCACCTGGGCGGCTCAGTCAGTTAAGCGTCCCACTCTTGGTTTTGGCTCAGGTCTTGATCTCACGGTTCGTGGGTTCGAGCCCCGTGTAGGGCTCTGCGTTAATGGCTGCGGAGCCTGCTTGGGATTCCTTCTCTCTCCCTCTCTCCCTCTCTCCCTCTCTCCCTCTTCCCCTCCTCCACCTGCTTGCTTTCTCTCTCTCTCTCTCGATTTCAAAATAAATAAGCTTAAAAAAATAAAATAAAATAAATTGAAATTGGGAAATACAGTCCATAAGATAGGGGAGGGAGGAGGAATATTTAGATGTATAGCCAGATACCTATTTCCAAGCAATATGGCAGCCTGTGCAAATGTCCCCAGAGAGCCTCAGTAATCTAAATTGCAGAGAAGGAAATCACTCTGTGGATTATCAGGCAAGTTTTACCTTCAAAGTAAAGGGAACATGACGGCTCAAGCTTGGAAATGCAACGAATTGATCCCATCTCCACATTCAGCTCTCAGAGGATCTTAGGAGCTGCCATTTTCCCTGGTCTTAGACCCAGGCCAGTTTCAGTCAGAGGGACGACATGGAGAAAGAGAATGACAAACACTCACGTGAACAAGTGAATAACCTGAGTTCAGACACGTCTACCCAGCACCCCGAACGTCACAACAGTGAAAGGAGAAAGAACACAAGGGTGAATCGGTGTCTTTGTCATGTAACCCAGAGTCTAGTTGGCCACCTTTATCCTATTGCTAATGGTTGAGATGTCAAGCGTTTGAAATGATTTTAGCGTAGGGGAAACTCCATGGAGATCGTCACAGAACTGCGTTGTGCCTTCTCAGTGACAATTTCAGACTTTCGTAACCACCAAATCACCACCCAACTGATTTTTCTGTTTTGTCGTGGTTTACAGTTCCAACCTGGTTTCTAAGGTTGGGAGGTTGACTATTCAACGTCATAGAGAATTTACCCCTCTTGCTAACATGATCTCAGTAGAGACTGCCCAGGAATGACTGCCACACATTCACTTAAAACGTCGGTGGGGAGTAAGGAATCTTGTCTGCACAGAGCAGCAAAGGTATCCCTCAAGTCTGGCCTTGAGCCTTTTCTTCTTCAGTCTCTTGGGGTATTCAGGAAATGGCTGTGTTGAGAATGCATTCCTGGACAACAGAACTTAATTGTTCCGTGGCTTCCAGAACCGGTTTTGGGTGTTGCTATGGAATCTTCACCCTGTGCCTGCAGCAGCTCCCTTCTCCAGACAATCACTTCCACATGCCGGGTTTCAGAGCTGCGAGGAAAAGTCCCTGAGTGTGGTTTGGCCACACACATCGAACAGGACATTCTCTCACGCTAACATGGCATTAAAAAGTGCTTTCGGGTATTTGCTTAAAAGCTAACTTTTCACAAAGGTCTTCAGTCTAGGCAAACCCTAAAGTTGTTCTTGTCCTAATAATGGTACCTTGCAGCAAAGGAACTTTCCAGCTTGTTCCAGAGAACTCGGTACAAGAATTGAACCATTAGGAGATAAATCTAGAGGTCCAAGGTAGGGTTTGAGCAAAGCCATTCTCCCCAGTCCCTCTGGATCTGGAGAGGGAATTTGGCTTTAAGCTAGAGCAGAGATTCACCACAGGAGTACCGGTCACTAATAATGTCCCTGAACGTCTAAGCATGTCAATGCAGAGCCTGTTTCGAAAAAAACAACATTCCCAAAGAAGGAATCCCTGAGACTACAGCACATTTGTCAGAATAGCTCAGCCTCTGCTCCTTCCAAGGCCAGTAGGACACTCAATTTACTTTCCAGACAGTCTGATCTACTGTGAAGCCAAGGAGCCACAAGTTAGAAAAATCCAACAAGTAGGTGGGTCCCTGCTGGCAACCAAGTGACCTTCTCAACCAGACTTATCTTGGTTATTTTCCCCTCTATCTTTAATGGACCTCTCTAGATGAATTCTAAATATGTGCATATGACATGTTGGGTCACAGGAGTGTAGCCTATTTTAAACAAACATGCTTTATTAAAATACCTCTGGACTTGAAAGCTGGTGTGAATTCATTTGCAAATGGATCTTGGCGGCTGTACCACAGCATTTATAACAGAAGCCTTGATAGTGCAAGTTTTCTCATTATATTTAAAATTTGATTAGACTAACCAAAACTGCCAACATTTTCCCAACTCTAGCATTCTAAGCTAGATCTACCTACCTGCTTAAGAGAAATTATTTTAGTCTTTCTAATGCTAAGAAATAAAGCTATGGTAAATTTGCTTATTTACCATGAGCAAATGTCTAGAGCACAGAATAACAATTGGTTTTAAGAATTACTATCATGGTGGGGGGCGGGGGGGGGGGGTTGCCTGGGTGGCTCAGTGGGTTAAGCATCAGACTTCAGCCCAGGTCATGATCTCATGGTTTGTGGTTGGAGCCCTGCGTCGGGCTCTGTGCTGACAGCTCAGAGCTTGGAGCCTCCTTCGGATTCTGTGTCTCCTCTCTCTGCTCCTCCCTCACTTGCACTCTGTTTCTCTGTCTCTCTCTGTCTCTATTTATTTACTAAATAAACTATTTAATAAATAAAACATTAAAAAATAAAGAAATAATTACTCTTCACAGGGGCAGTGGGGGGTGGGGGTGGGGCTTGTTTGGTTAAGCATCCAACTCTTGGCTCGGCTCAGGTCATGATCTCATGTTTCATGGGTTCAAGCCCCTCATCGGGCTCTGTGCTGATAATGCCAAGCTTGCCTGGGATTCTCTCTCTCTTTCTCTCTGCCCCTCACTCACTCTCTTTCTCTCAAAATAAATACATAAAAATAAAAATACAATAAATCAGAGCCACTGTAGCACATCATCTCTGAGATACTCCTTGAATGTGCCATCATTCTTGGCTTTGGGCTTTGGTCAGCCTTTACTCACAGAAGAACATTAATCCTGTGTCCTAAACCCAAGGAAATGTGAACAAGGAATGGCCAAAATGTCTCATAAGGGGTGAAGTGAAGGTGTTAGCGAACAGGACAGACCAGCAAAAACTCGGGGAAAGTATTTTTGAGGCATCTTCTGACTGAATGGAGAGTGCTGACAGAGTGATACGCCTTTCATGGAACCAGGTCGCTTTCTCGCCGCTGATACACAAGTTTGTTTGCTTGAGCCTATCAGCTGAGACTGGAGTGATTTTTAGGTCAAACCTTTTGTGCTATGTAGCTTTGCTTTAAGAGATTTCCTTAGGTCCCCGGGACATCTTAAAAACTTTTTTTTAATGTTTATTTCATTTTTGAGACGGAGACAGAGCGTGAGTGGGAGAGAGGCAGCGAGAGAGAGGGAGACACAGAATCCGAAGCAGGCTCCAGGCTCTGAGCTGTCAGCACAGAGCCCCACACGGGGTTCAAACCCACGAACTGTGAGATCATGACCTGAGCCGAAGCCAGACGCTTAACTGACTGAGCCACCCAGGTGCCCCTCCCTTGGACATCTTAAGAGAAGAAAACATAATTTCTAACTACCTCCTTTCTTTCACCACTAAAGTCATCATCTTAAACCAGAGACCTTAGTAAACCGTGCCCTTGGGTCCGTTACGAAGTAGATACCAGCAAGCCCCAAGGTTTCTTATCTTTCATTTTCCTTATCGACCTGCATTTCTGTTTGGGGGGGGGGGATGAAATACAGACCGTCCCAGATTTATCATCTGCCTAAGTCATGTCCCATTTAGAAAGAACCTCTCACACCATAATGTCAAATGTCATTTGGTGTGACAAACGTAATTGTATTAAGCCCCTGTAATGATGTCTAATGAGACATCGGATTTCCTCCCAGAGAATCAGTCACCAGAGCACATTTTTTTCTTGATGAATTAATTAATAAAATACGAGGCTCCTTCTGCAAAATAGATACCAACGGCTCCCAGGTGTCGATGCCCTAACCACTCTGAATAAAAAAGCCAAAGACCGAGGAGGATACAAGAACGAGGGCTGGGATTCACGCTGATGCAGACAATTTCACAGGCCTTCTCTCACAGACTAAGAAATGTGTGCTGCACTGTGAGCCGGGCGGGCACAGCATGGCCAGACCACTGCCAAGAGGGGCTTTCTGATCTGACAGCAAAAAGGAGCCACTCAGCCTCCCCGGTATAAAAGACATCTGCCAACATTGCCGCCTGGTTCATGTGGACTGCCTTCTTTGAAGATCATAATGATAAAAGGGTATTTTTTGGAGAGTCACCCATACAGAGACGCAGACGTTCAACTGGGAACTACCTGCTCCGAAGGTACTCTCGTGTGATCGTGAAAGAGTTGTGCATGTAAATCCCCATGAAACAAGAAACAAAAAAAAAAATTAGAGCCTGAAATATTTATCAGTCACTCGCCGCTATCTTGGAACAGAATGAGATCCCATTTGTTCCCAAGTGCTCTGCAAAGTAGTAAGCTGGACCTGGAGAGACCAGGGACAAGGCAAGTCACAATTCAGCAGCCATTAGGCAGTCACTGGCAACAGGCAGAGCCTTGGACCCTCCGGGAGATGGTTTCTCCCGGGAAAGAATCATTGTCACGACACCAGGGTGCTCCCCAGCCGTGCAGAGCTCTTGACAAGAAATGCCTGTCCAGGCTCTGATCCTCTTATCCTTTTGACACACAGAAGGAATCTTTGGCATAGAAGAAGTGCTGGGCTCTCAGATTTGGTTAAATTATGCAGACCTGGAGAAGCCCCCCAAACCTCCCAAAGTTTTGATGTCATCCAATTCTTTGGAGGATCTTGTCTAGCAAATGGACAGGGCCCGTGGGGCACAGGAGCCTCGTGTACCATTAAGTGATGTCACCATTGGATGTAAAAGCAATGCTCAACTCCAGCATTCTGCATCACAGGTAATGCTGGCTGAGTCATTGTTTTTTTCTGGCTTTCCAGACCTCTCTCCAGAAAATACCTCATAATGGACCATCTCAGAGCTCATCACTTACTGTAATATTTTTTATTTAATAATGCTGGTGGTGAGCAATGTCTTGATGAGTATTCCATGACAACAACCATTACTGTGCTGTCTTTGCCGTCTTGATTTTGAAGAAGTCAAGCCATAAGGTCAGGCAAATGTCTCAAAATTCACAGAACCTGTGAACTTGGAGCCTGTGATGCCTGCTCATTGAGTCACATGACCTCAATTTACAATGGGCTGAGTTGTATCCAATTCACGTCCTGGAAAAGGAACGCGCCCACAGGCAGCGCAGAGTGGTGGTTATGTGCCTACAGGCTGTGGACTCCGTCAGCCCATGAGCAACTCTTTACTGACCACACGCTATGTGCCAAGCATACAGTAAACAAGAGAGAAAAGATCCTTGCCATCATAGAGCTCATATAATGTGGGTTGGGATTCGGGACAGGGGGAAGCAGACAGACACACAAGACAAATACACACACGAAAGAGAAGGAGAAAGAACGACAGGTAATTGTAAACGCAGGGGCACCACCACGGTGTGTTATGATCAAGAATGACCTAGTGGTTGCCCTCTGAGCGGGCTCCTCATCAAATGAGTCCTGGAGGAAAGAAGGAGCCAGCCAGGGTCAGAATTCAGGGTAAGAGTGTTCCAGACAGAAGGCCCAGCAAGTGAAATGCAGGAAAAAGATGAACAGCTTTTTCAGTTCCAACTCTCAAGCGTGTTACTTGCATCTAGGCTCTTTAAGATCACCCTTTACAAAGATCAGAGTATCTAACTCACAGGGACTGAAAGGAATTAAGTAAGAACGGCACAGAGTTATTATTCATTAAAAGGTAATTGATTTTCTAGCTAATCTTGATAAACCCTTTGAGATTCAGGGCCACTAAACTCTCATTTTCAAACTTCCTTATACCTTGACTTTTTTTTTCCAGCTTGCTTGTCTTGTTTCTTTGACCAAGGGGCTACAAAAAAAACCAGCAAGGAACTTAAAATCCAAAAAGAGCCAGATAATGAGTCCCCGGAAAGCTCATAAATCAGGGGTTAAATTTACCGGAGGAAGCAAAATGTCATTCCTTTTGGGACGGGGCTGACTCCCCTGTTGGGCAACTTAGCACAGTACCTAGGGCACACATTACCTTGGGGTGAGCGTGTCAACCACAGCCTCCAACAATTAAAACCACAAATAGACAAGACCGCTCAACTTAGGCTGTAACTAAAACCCATTGTGCTTATTTCTTCTTGCATTTTCTTGGGACGTTGAAGGAGACATTTTTCAAAGACGAGAACATTCCAACCACTGGACCAGAAAAGCCCTGATGGCAATGGAATTTCTAGAAGACCGCACCCTACGCATCTTATCACATAGTACACCTGCTCGCGATCACATGCTCTCTGCCTGCTCCCAGGCATTTCGACCCTTTTATAAGTGACCATCTGGCAGGCCAGAAAGGTCAGGTGTTTAAAGCTGAAGCCTGCCACTTCCTCCACTGCCAGCACCCGAAATCCATTTCTTCCTTTCTCTTTTCCAAACCCTCATCTCTTGAGTTATTGGCTTGTGATGGGTTTATCCCAGTTTGTTCAGCAACAGTGTTGGCCAACCCAGCCGGAGCTGTGCTTCTGATGTGTCCTGAACCCCCTGGGGATTCCTGACACACAGCAGGTGGCCAGCAGCGCTGGGGCTCCCCCATTTTGTTCCCAATTCAGCAGCTGTGACAGATCCATCTGGAACAAGGGCAACAGAGAAAATGTTCTGATGTCTTTAAAATCACCAGAAAGATAGGAGTTTTGAGGTCAAATGAGGTATTGTAACACCGAACGTAAGTGCTTTGGCTTTACCATAAAATTTAGTTTCCACATGGTCTCAGGAGGAGGAGGGGCCCCCAAAGGCAAGACCCAGAAGTCTGGAAGGCAGGCCTGCTGGGGGCAGCTCCATTTGCCTGCACAGGAGGAGCCGGAGGGCAGGGATCCGGTGGAAAGCCGAGTCAGGGTGCCGGGTTCCCCCTCAGCCTGCACCCCAAGTACCTTGTAGCCACTCAGAGCATCTGTGGATCTAAAAAGCTTTGAGGCAAAGTGATCAGTGGGAGGAGCAGAGCTGAACCTGAATTGGAAATAACCCAAAGGGAGTGTCTGGGTAGCTCAGTCAGTTAAACATCCGACTCTTGGTTTCAGCTCAGGTCATAATCTCAAGGTTTCCTGAGTTCGAGCTCCACATTGGGCTCTGGGCTGGCAGTGTGGAGCCTGCTTGGAAGTCAATCTCTGTCTGTCTCTGTCTCTGTCTCTCTCTCTCCCTCTCTCTCTCCCTCCCTCCCTTCCTCCTCCCCCTCCTCCCCTGCTCACGCTGTCTCCATCTCTCTCAAAATAAATAAACTTAAAAAAGAAAGAAAATAACCCAAAGGACACAGCGACACCCCCATTTCAACAACCAAACTCTAGGAGATACAGGGGAAGAGCGGGAATGACTTCACCCCAATCACCATCTCCCCCCTCTCCAGAACCTCTTCTGGCACATGCTTCACCCACTCTCCTGCCCACCTTTCCTCGTGTTCCATCTCTCTTTCCCACATTATCCCCGGCCCCGCTGTTCCTTAGACCACCTGCCCGGATTTTTACCCAATGTCCCCCAGCTAGCAGTTTAGTAGAAAATCCTCTGAGGCATGTGACAGAGGCCGGGCTGCCCAGATGCACTTAAGTACAGGGTATGTGGGGCCAGTAAATCAGGGCCATCCCGTTTCCATGGGAAGGCCAGGAAGGCCAGGTCCCCAGGCAGACTGGGTGCTAAATGCACGCAGGTTTCGATTTTCTGGATTGCATCTCAACCGAAATGACTTGTCTTCTCCTCGGTCATCAGAATTCACAGATTGCTGAAGTCATTAATAACGAGACATGCCGTCACTGCTGCAGTCGGGCTGTTCCTTGGCTCCAGGTTTTGTTTTCCTTCGCCTGCCCAAGAAGTGTCTGGACTCTGAAAAGTCACCAAAGAGGTGAGCTGCTTGGCCAGGGCTCTGGTGTAGACTCCAGCCAAAAAAAAAAAAAAAAAAATAGAGACAAGGTGAAAATGCTCCTTGGAGACTGAACTCTTAGGCAGGGCAACCACCAGACAGAATGGTCAGCTTGGCTAATAGCATCACACACCAGGCACATCCGAGGCTCCCTGGGCTCCGCTACCCTGCCGTCAACCAAACTTGACCTCAAGGAAACTCTCACCGGTTACACTCAACTGGAAGGCGAGCGCTCCCCGTGACCTAGTCCAGGGGAATCCACGTTTCCAATCTCAGGCCGTTTGTGAACGAAACGCAGTAAGGGGTTTCGTGCACCAAGACGTAAGAAGAAACTTCCTATCTGGAGGCCTCCCGTGGCCTTTCTGAAAGCTGACATTATCATTTCACGTTTTTAATTACCATTACGTAACAAATCCACAAAATACGTGT
Source organism: Panthera uncia (assembly GCF_023721935.1). Lineage (NCBI taxonomy): Eukaryota > Metazoa > Chordata > Mammalia > Carnivora > Felidae > Panthera > Panthera uncia. Next base: position 11,903,093 of record NW_026057577.1, on the reverse strand, counting down.
TCTTTCTCACATTAGAACGATATGGATAAGGATCAAATCCTGTATTTACACTGTTCATTCCTGGAACCTCTGTTCTGTCCTTCCTGACGGTGTTGGTGTGGTTGCCAATGCATCTTCCAGAACTTGTTATATCCCTTTGCATACATCTATGTGTGTTTATTTACAGGGATAAACCTAAGAGCACTGTTCGGTGATTTTTACAGAAATGAGACGAAAAACACTTGGAAACATCGGACACTATGGTTTTTTTCCTCAACCAGGTTAGAACGTGCTACATACTTCATTTTTTAACTGTGGTATCACATTTAAAGAGTAAATATACTACATTTTTTTGCCATTCCTTCATCGACAGGCCCGAAGTCTTAGCTTTCCAGTGAGCACCCTTCTTTTTTTTCTGTTAATTTTTTTTAATGTCTATTTTTGAGAGAGAAAGAGACAGAGGGAGACACAGATTCTGAAGCAGGCTCCGGGCTCTGAGCTGTCAGCACAGAGCCTGACACGGCGCTCGAACTCACAGACCGCGAGGTCAGGACCTGAGCCGAAGTTGGATGCTTAACCGATTGAGCCACCCAGGCGCCCCCCAGTAAGCACCCTTCTTAGTATTCTTCTCAATCCAGGCAACTGGCCACAGTTCTGACTCAGAAAGAATCTAAGGAATGTGCTAGAAACCTAAGATGGGAGCATGAGACTTCCAGAGTTGTAGTTTGAAACAGCCACGACGCAAGTTCAGAGACACAATTCTCCTCCATTGGTTGTGAAAAGCCCATGTGGAGACAGCGTGTGCATTTACAAAAGGAGAGGGTGAAAAGGAAAATCTTTAAAGGGAAAATAAATTGCTGAGAGCTGGGAGTGAAGTGAGGCGGGGTAATAACCATTCTAAATCAGCGAGAATACTAATGGAAAAAGTTACACTTGGGGATTTTATGGGACCTGGGCTTGGTTTTAGCACCTAGCCTCACTCCTCATTTGAGAGAACAGGGTCCCTAAGTACTTTTCCAATATCCACACAGATTGATAAAAGAGATCCTTCATTAATTTGCTCTGGGCTTTCTTGGTCTGCTATGTGTTCAGGTCTGTGAACTCCGTGGACTGGGGGAGTCTCCTGACTCCCAAAAGCGTAGAAAGCATAGGAAGTGCACAGCCAAGTTTGTGCTCTGGGTGTGTGATAATTTGGGTGTTATCACTCTTAGAGAACATGCTCAGAATCGAGGCGGCCAGCCTCTGGGTGTTCCCAAACAAGAAACCTAAAACTCTGCATAGACGGAGGAGAGCTGGAGCCCACACAAAGGTGCAATACGGAGTAAAAGAGACCCACAGGGGAGTCCACACTCCTTAATGTGCTAAAAGGTCCATGCCTGAGGCTTTGGCTCAGATCCCTGGGTTCCAGTCCCAGCCCTGCCACTCAGATGGTGTACCCCCTCAGGCACGGTACTTAACCTTTTCATGCTTTGGTTTATCCATCTGTAAAATAAGGATGGCCATAATTCTTCATAGGATTGTGATGATTAGATTCAATAATTTCGGTAAAGTGCTAATTCAGTGCAGGGCCTGGCACACAGTAACCATTCAATAAATGCTCACTTTCATTAACCTCAATAATGTACTTGGTATCAAGCCACGAAAGGCCTGGTGTTCGGATGTCCAAATGATTTTACGGGGGCACCCGGGTGGCTCAGTCGGTTGAGCGTCCGACTTCAGCTCAGGTCACGATCTCGTGGTCCGTGAGTTCGAGTCCCGCGTCGGGCTCTGGGCTGACACCTCAGAGCCTGGAGCCCATTTCAGATTCTGTGTCTCCCTCTCTCTGCCCCTCCCTACCTCGCACTCTCTCTCTCTCAAAAATAAGTAAAGAGTAGAAAATAATAATAATAACTGAAATTGTGGTGAAGAATTATGACTTCTGATTTTTTTATTTCCCACCTCAAGGAAGGACCTAGATAACATTTACTAGGACAAGCTGGCCACTAACTTCCCGTGTCATGACTCAGCCACTGTTTAGTACACATCTGTAAGTCCAAAACTCGAGAACTGGACTTTTAGAAATTGAGACTTTCTCTTTTAACAATTTTTTTTAATTTTAATGTGTATTTTCAAAGAGAGTGTGCATGAACAAGTGGGGGGACAGGCAGAGACTTGGAGAGAGGGACAGAAAGAGAGGGAGAGAATCCCAAGCAGTCTTCACACTGTCAGCACAGAGCCCGACACGGGGCTCGATCCCACGACCCTGGGATCGGGACCCGAGCAGAAGCCAAGAGTTGGATGCTTTACCGACGGGGCCACCCAGGCACCCCAGAAACTGAGACTTTCTTAAAAGGGCTTTTACGCTGTAGTAATTTCACCCCGGATTCGGCCTCCAACCCTCCAGTGTTGTTCACCATTCCAGAGGCTTCCAGTTCTGAATGGAAGCCAGAGGTGATTTTTAAAACACAAAAAAGCAAGCGAAGGCGCCATCAGGACACACAAACTTCCTCAGAGGAGGCTGCAGCCAGCATCTGGGTTCGAAAGCCTGGCCTGTTTGCTTTCTCGGGAGGGGGCACACAATCCCCAGAAGGCGGCTAGGGCTAGAGTTCAAAAGCAAAGTGAACAACTCCTCGTCTGCCTTGGCCGTTAACAATCCCTGACTCTTTCCAAGGCCGTCACTTTCCACAAACCCGGGCATCACTGAGGGCACGTCTGGAGCGCCTGATTCCAGGTCTTTGAACAAAGGTGCAACGACAACTGTCCCCTCAAGGGCAAAATCTGAAATTTGCCAAGAAATGGCGAGGACCGTTTGCCAGTGGGTTTAACTCAAATGCCAGACGCTGCCTCTGTGCTCGGGGTCCCCGACCACGCCAGACGGCCGTGTTTACTCGATGCCTTGGCTTCTCTTCCCTGGAAGCAGGGGAAATCGAATGTGTTCCTCATGGCCCGGTTGATGGAGAGCTCTGAAATCCCTGAAATTGAGTTGTTTGAAGTAAAGCCCTCTCGAGGTCACAAAGGACCATCTTTGAGAGGCAGGGGCCCGGGCAGAATCCCAGCTGGGATGAAGTCACAGCTGCACACACGTATGTGCTCCCCCCCCCCAGAAGTTTCCGTCAATAGAGTCCTCTAAGATGTGAAAATGAGCACTCCCTCTCCCCTTGGCTTTCTTCTGAAGAACAGAGCAGGATTATACCACCAGCTGTTTTCCTCCTTCTTCGTTTTTGTTTACGGTTTCTTTGGCTAAATGACACGGAGAGGATTGGAAGCATAAGGTTCTGTCATGGCATTTTTGCTGCATCACTGGATCCCATTAATCCTGAGACGGCAGAGCAGGTGGTTTCGGGGGGATCCCCTCCAGCCTGGATGTTCATTCGGCTTTGGGAGCATCGGTAAGAGAGGCGGAGGGACGAACAACCGGCCGGGGGCTGAGCCTCCCAACATGGCTTTCTTTGTGCCAAGAGGAGACTTTCACAGGTATGGCTCAGCCTCGGGAAGGAGGGAGGGACGGGTGGCTGAGGGCCCCCCCTGGAACCCAAGTCCGGAGTAGGGGGCGGGAAGGTGCCGGCTCCCAGGCACTGGATCAGCAGGGGGAGAATTTGGTTCTGTGCCCCAAGGCTCTGCTCACTCAACGGGCCACTCAACTGTTCTCTAATTCCTCTTCTAAGGAATCATGGTTATAGGACTGCAACCCTGAGTCCCACAGCACCTCAGCCAGACTGTGATGGTGGAACATGCTTTCAGCAAATAAGGAGAGGGGAAGGGAGGGGAGGGGAAACAAAGCAAGTGGGCACTCAACCTCACTCAAGTTGTCTGAGTACAAAGGGGCCAGCTTTCCCACGGTGGTTCTGACAGTAGACTAAGATGGGGCCAGAGTCGGCCTGTGCTACGGGTGAGTGACAACCGCCTGTACAGTCTGATGCGGGGCCCCTTACCAGGATGCTGGGTCCTCCACAACTGCCCGATGCCTGAAATTCTACTGCAGGTGCATCAGCAGTATCCTCCCCCATGGAGGTCTCGAAATCATGGTCCCAAAGATGTTTGCATCTCACATGTTTTCTTTCATTCATTCATTCATTCATTTTGGACTTTGTCTAAAATCAGAAGATTTTGCCCAACACTGAGCCCTCTTTTTAGTAGGGCAACAACCATCTATGGCTGGCGCTCTCATTCTCCACCATGGCGGCCAGTCCCTCTAAGAGGCCCACAGGGAGCTTTTATCTTGTGCTGTCTGGACTTCACCAATGTATGTTGCCCACCCGCTGCACTTACTCCATTCTGGCTCTACTGCGGGGTCAGCTCTTGCTTTATTGATAATGCCCTCTCTTTACAAGTGGGCTTTCCTTTTCCGGAGGATGGAGGGTGTGATCGCTAGATTTCTCTGGAATCTACTACCGCACCTTCCAAGTGATTGAGTGGACTGACCACCTTTCAAATAAGCGTCACAGACAGTCATCTCTACTTTAGTGTGAATAAAGAGAATGAGAACTGATTTGGGTTTAGAGGTGGAGGGAGAGAGCATGGAAGGATCTGGAAAGAGTATCTGGCAGTAGAAATGATTCTGCTCTGGGGCAACTTGGTGGCTCAGTCAGTAGAGCATCCAACTTCAGCTCAGGTCATGATCTCAAGGTTTCATGAGTTCGAGCCCCACATTGGGCTTGCCGCTGTCAGTGCAGAGTCTGCTTCAGATCCTCTGACCCGCTTTCTCTGCCTTTCCCCCATTCATGCATGCTCTCTCTCAAAAATAAATAAAACATTAAAAAAAAAAAAAAAACAACCTCAACAATTCAGCTCTGATCTAACCCACAGATCTGTTTTATCTGTTCTGCCCATTACTTCTTAAAAAAAAAAATTTTTTTTTGGACGCCATATTTAAAAATCAATTGATCGGGGCGCCTGGGTGGCTTGGTCGGTTGAGTGTCTGACTTCGGCTCAGGTCATGATCTCACAGTCTGTGAGTTCGAGCCCTGCGTCGGGCTCTGTGCTGACAGCTCAGAGCCTGGAGCCTGTTTCAGATTCTGTGTCTCCCTCTCTCTCTGCCCCTCACCTGTTCATGTTCTGTCTCTCTCTGTCTCAAAAATAAATAAACATTAAAAAAAAAAAATTTAAATAAATAAATAAATAAATAAATAAAATAAAATAAAAATCAATTGATCAATGGTTGATTCTTGGCCTGGGGCAGGAAATATATAAGCTTAGCTTGGAGTATCTTGTAGAAAACAAGGAAGTGCTAAAAAACAAAAACAAAAAACAAAAACAACAACCACAACAAAAAACACCTGAATGATGGGGGCTGGGGGCAAAACAAAAGGACACAGGAACTAACTGAAAAGGCTTCCAATGGCCAAAGTTGGAATGATTTGAGTAACAAAAATCACACAGTATTGAATTATAGCTCAAAATACAAACTAAATACCTTGACTCCCTACTGATATAAATAAAGGAACAAAGTAATAAACGGGGAGAAGGGACAAATCTCCCAGGCAAAAGAATTCCACATAAATTACGTAGATGCTTCACCCTCAAGCAGGGGAAACTAACTTCCCTGTCCTTCAATGTCGGTTGTGTAGAATGACTTCATTCCAAAGAGTACAGTATGCCAAGGGGATAAAAAGGGTAACTTTTCAGTGAAGAAACCTGACAAGCACCATCTCAGCCAGGTAATCAAGGTTAATTTAATACCCTCAGTGACAGTGCTGAGTCACGTTGGTAGTAGGTACCCTTGATACGATGTGATGAGAATGGCACTTGACCTGTGTGGTCTTCCTCCCCTCCAAACTCTATAACCCCAGTCGAATCATGGGGAAAACATCACATAAACCCTATTTGAGAGGCCTTCTGCCAGTCTCCTCAAAACTGTCCACGTCATCAAAAACAAGGAGAGTGTGAGAAACTGTCACAGCCAAGAGGCAACATGAAGACTAAATATAATGCGGTATCTTAAATGGGATCATGGGTCAGAAAAAGGATATAAAGTCAAAACCAAGGAAATATAAATAAAGCATGAATGTTAATAATAAGGTACCAATCTTATTTCAATATTCTAATAAATGTGCCATACTGATGTAAGATATTAGTAATTAGAGACGATAGGGTGTGAAATATATGGGAACTTTTTTGTACTGTCTTTGTAACTTTTTTTTAAAGTTTATGTATTTATTCTGAGAGAGAGAGAGAGAGAGAGAGTGCTAGAGCAGTGAGGGGCTGAGAGAGGATCCCAAGCAGGCTTCGCACTGTCAGTGCACAACCCAAGAGGGGGCTTGAACTCACGAACCGCAAGATCATGACCTCGGCCGAAAGTCCGACGCTTAACTGACTAAGCCACCCAGGCGCCCCTGTCTTTGTAACTCGTAAGTGAATTTAAACTAAGTAGAAAACGTCTCCTTTACAAATCGATTTATTCCACATTAAAACCTTGATTCCCCAGCTCTTTAAGAATGCAACGTTCTATCAGCGATCCAAAGATCAGAAGGTGGAGGCCCGTCATGGCGGGCTCCCTCCAAACAGCAACCTCATGTGCCAAGTCAAACAGGAAGAGGAAGATGCCCTCGATCCCACCTTCCAAACCTCACACAAGTGCATGCAAAGGGCAGAGCCTGAACCACTTACAAAACCCTCCCTGCAATCCAGAAATGTAGAGAAGGGTATGGAGAAGCACACTGAGTACCAAGTGACCAAATACCACACGGACGGATCTGTCACATTTGCCGTCCTCAACGCTGAGGCCAAATGTGACCTGTCATTGATCAATGTCCTCACGTTGTTCTTACAGGTGCCCTGCCTTCCTCATGTACCCTCCACCCCCAGCTCAACTTAAGCACACTTCTGGTGTTCTACACGAGCTGGTAGCATAGTCTGGAAGCAATTAAGGTTTTAATGATCATCTCATATATTTAGTTCAATGAAGTTTCCCAGGCTTCAAAATATTCGGCTAGAAGCTGTAGGGGAGGAAAATGAAGAAGCCATCTCGTTTGTATCAAAGAATCACTGTCCTACTGAGTGGGGGCGTTCTGTGAACCCAAATCAGCCTATCACAAGACACCACACTGTATCGTCACATATGTCAACTGACAAAATATCACACAAAATTGCCACGCAAATTAAATCCAATGGTGGGATGGGGTTTTGAAACAAATAACAAAAAATTAAAAGATGGGGGCGTCTGCATGGCTCAGTCGGTTAAGTGCCCAACTCTTGGTTTTGGCTCAGGTCGTGATCTCACAGTTTGTAGGATCGAGCCCCGTGTTGGGCTACTCACTGACAGTGCAGAGCCTGCTTGGGATTCTCTCTCTCCCTCTCTCTCTACCCCTCCCCTGCTTATCTTCTCTTTCTCTGTGGAAATAAATAAATCAACTTTATTTTAAAAAGCTTTTAGGGGCGCCTGCGTGGCTCAGTCGGTTAAGCATCCAACTTTGGCTCAGGTCATGATCTCACGGTTCATGTGTTCGAGCCCCACGTCGGGCTCTGTGCTGACGGCTCGGAGCCTGGAGCCTGCTTCGGATTCTACGTCTCCCTTTCTCTCTGCCCCTTCCCCACTCGCGCTCTCTCTCTCTCAAAAATAAACATTTATAAAAATTTGTTAAATAAAAATTAAAAAGCTTTAAAAAACGACAAGTATTATTTCTATTATAGACATATTGTCCACACATTGTCATACACCCAGACATGCAACTCTAACCACGGGATTTACATTTTAAATTCAGTTACAAGAACTAAAAAATATTACATGTGACTATTTCCAAACCATCGTCACATCATTTACTCATTAAAGTTTTATAAACACGAAGACCCATCAATTGTCCTTATAATTAGTCTTTCTTACTCAGTGTGCTTATCTAATAAGCCTTCCCTCTAAGCCCTTCAAAAAACGCCAGTATTGGATCTGTTCAAGAAGCCCCCTTTTTCTCTGGGAATTCAAACGCTGCGTAAATGTTCACCCTCGAGAATCTCGCAGTAGCTGAGAAGCAAATTAACTGGCAGAAAACAATATTCAGCTACTCCTAGGCAGAGAAAGTCCTGACTACTGTGTGGCTACAGTCGTCTGCGCCTCCTAGCTTATATTTTATCATTAAAATAATACCCATTTGATGGGGAACACGCAAACAGAGCACCAATTTTCTTTCCATGTGATGGGTCTCCTTCTCCTAACAGAAAACTGCCATGCAAGAAAATGTGGCTGGCAGCTGAACTTCAGGACAGACCTTAAGGGCCCGTTCAGTGAGAGCCAGAACAATGGACTTGCAGAGGTCGGGTCCTCCTGCCTCCACCTTATACACAATCTCCGCCAGATTCAAACCCCGCTTGATTACTTCTACAAATGAGAAGCTCCCTGCCTCATGAGGTTCTTGGTTTAAACGCACAGCTAGCTCTGTGTGGTAGAAAGCGCTTAGTGATCTTCCGAGCGGGTCAGAACACGCAAGTTCCTTCCTTCTCCCCCGGAGCCGGGTGGATAACTTAAGTGAATCAAGTAGGCAGGGGATTCCATAAGGCAGTGTGGTCACTGTCACAAACTGGCAAGCCTATGCCTTTTTTTTTTTTTAATGTTTATTTATTTTCTTGAGAGTGAGAGAGAAAGAGCGAACAGTGGAGGGGCAAAGGGAGGAGGAGAAGAGAGAGAGAATCCCAACAGGCTCGGCACTGTCAGCACAGAGCCCGATGCAGGGCTCTAGCCCATGATCCGTGAGATCATGACCTGAGCTGAAATCAAGAGTCCTACGCTCAACCAACTAATTGGAGGCAATGCTCTACACTGCCCAGCTTCTGAAGCTAAACATGCAAGTCTCAGGTTACCTGCAATTTTTAAAGTAGGAAACAAGGAGGGGCGCCTGGGTGGCTCAGTCGGTTAAGCTTCTGACTTCAGCTCAGGTCACGATCTCACACTCTGTGAGTTTGAGCCCCGTGTTGGGCTCTGTGCTGACAGCTCAGAGCCTGGAGCCGGCTTCGGATTCTGTGTCTCCTCAGCCCCTCCCCAGCTTGCGTGCTGTCTCTCTCAAAAATAAATAAACATTAAAATTTAAAAAAATAAAATAAAATAGGAAACAAGGATCATGATGTAAAATACTCCTTAAAAAGAAAACAAGTTACAAAAGCAACAACTATGTGGCCCATACAAAACGTGTCCTTCATAAAAAAAAACAAAAAACATTTGTCCAGAGACCAGAAGATGATTCTTGGGTTTTTCACCCAAGTCCAGTCTTCTGTGGACTCACCCTGAACTTCCTTTACTGCTGCTTATAGGCCACAATCACCTGGGGCCTGGCCAGAGGCAGTGTCCTAGGCTCTGGTGTCAGACGTGTGACCTGGGGCAACATTCTTGAGCATTCTATCCTCATTTTCTCTTCTGTGAGACTCTGAGAAGCTATCTCTTAAGATTACTTAGACAACATAGGTGAAGTGCTTCTCAGAGCGCCTGGCCCAGAGTAATTGCTAAGCACCTTAAAAACTCCTCCTTGTGCTTCTCTCCACACACTCTCGCTTGTGCATTCTTATTTTTAAAAATGTACTGTCCCAGGGGCACCTGGGTGGCTCAGCTGGTCACGTGCCGGACTTCGGCTCAGGTCATGATCTCACAGGTTTGGGAGTTCGAGCCCCAGCGTTGGCTCGCTGCTGTCATCCCAGAGCCCGCTTCAGGTCCTCTGTCTCCCTCGCCCTCTGCCCCTCCCCCACCTCTCCAAAATAAAGAAAGAAATAAAATAAAATGCACTGTCCCCAGCGCAAACTATTCCTGATGGGTGTTGAGCAATGTAACGTTGCAAGCCCGGAATTCTATCTCAGCAGCACCAGACGGTGGTTTTAATAGTACGTCACACTGCTGACTCATGACTGAGCTCATCATCAGCCAGGAAAACCTCAGCAGCTCTTATTCGGCAGAACTATCGCAGGCTAATGAACTGATTGGCGGGGGCAGGCCACCAATATGTTCCTTTACGCTCATTAGTATCTGATTCCGGAGGGTTGGTGTGAACCCGCCAAATCCGTGCTGCCGACCAACCTCCCAAGGGTGCGAAGAGTGGGGGCTTGGAGTCAGACGGGCGTGTGTTTGAATCCTGGCTCGGTTTCCTTATCTGTAAAATAGGGATAAGAATAGAACCTACCTCACAGGGGTGCCACGCGGACAAAACGAGATCATGGATAGGAAGCCGTCAGCAGAGTTCCTGGAACAGAAAGCACTCAGTGCCCGTCAGTGATGACGATGGCCATGATGATGAGGATTTTTATGTTATCGAAATATCACAAAGAGGAGATGTCTCGGATACTCCAACGGAGCTGGGAGATGTTTGCTCAACGAGATAGAAATCATCTGCCGGAACTATTATTCAGTCCGTATTTGCAGGTTTCTTGGGTCATTCTGCCAAATCACGGACAAGGATGCAAAAGAACATCCAGACGAGCGAGTGCCCTTGTAAGGCACAAAAGGCTTAATGGACTCTGCCTTCCAAGGACTCATCCCTACCTTAAGATCCCATGCCCGTCTTACCAATGCCTCATAAATAAAAATAATATCCTCTAGAGCTCTCAGACTTCTGAATGTCCCACCACCCAGGGTGTATGTGTGTCTGTGTGGGGGGGGGGTGCACACACACATGTGTGTGGGGGTAGAGGGGGACACAAGTTGGAGGTGGCTTTTGTTCCCCGGAACCCAACACCCTGGCAAAACCTGATCCAGATATGGTACGAGGAGCCATGGGTACAAAATAAGACGACGAAGACAACGACGATGACGATGGTTTGAGAGAGGTGGGGGGGGAGAGGCAGAAGCAGAGGGAGAGAGAGAATCTCACGCAGCCTCCATACCCAGTGCAGAGCCCAACACGGGACTTGATCCCACTACCCTGGGATCATGGCCTGAGCCGAAATCAGGAGTCAGACGCTCAACTGATCCACCGAGGTGCCCCCCAAACAAGAGTATTTTTCTGTCACAGCAATATATGCAGCGGAGAAGCTGTGGTTCCTCATCAGGGTCTTACCATCCCCCACTTCAGTCCCACTTCCTCTGCTTTCAGAGCGGATCTGAGGCTCCTGCTGTTCCAACTACTATTATTTCCATCTTTATGCTTGTAAAAGCAACATGTACTCCCGAAACAAAGAAAATAAAATCTATACTCCCCCTGCCTCTTCTCTTCTGAGGCCACCACTGCTGACCCCACCTGGTTCTCCGCTGTCGTACCAACTCTACATCACACATGCACAGCGGGCACATTCTGTTTTGTTTGCTTTGGGTCATGGTTGGTGCCATTTTACAAAATGCAACTTAGAATACACACATTAATTCCCACAGATTTCTTTTCCCTTTTAACAAAACTCTTGGGCATTCCCCCCTCCCCCAATCTAACTAGAATTTTATTTATTTTTTTTTAATATTTATTTTTGAGAGAGAGAGAGACACAGCGTGCAAGTGGGGGAGGGGCAAAGAGCTAGGAAGACAGAATCAGAAGCAGGCTCCAGGCTCCGAGCTGTTGGCACAGAGCCCGAAGCGGGGCTCAAACCCACGAACTGCAAGACCATGACCTGAGCCGAAGTTGGACTCTCAACCAACTGAGCCACCCAGGCACCCCATGGAATTTTATTTTATTTTTTTGTGTAGGCTGCATGGCCAGCATAAAGCCCGACATGGGGCTCGATGTCACGACTGGGAGATCATGACCTGAGCTGAGATTAAGAGCTGGACACTTGGGGCGCC